>NW_022109980.1:8305176-8352270 GCF_000313985.2 Echinops telfairi
AGGTTTAGTTTGCTTAAATACTATATTTTCTATGGATATTTCAATCTGTTGCTCAGATTAACTTACCAATATGCAAAGATTGCTACAGAAGTTATTAAACATTTTTAGATTTTAAATAGTTTCTCAAGTTACCTAGAAATAGTTTTCTACGTTTGCTAAACAGAGTATGCATTTTATATAATCTAATTATTTATTTTACAGAATGAGAAAAAATGGGTTCACAGGAAATAAGTGTGTGATCTTTTCTAGATTCATGTGTACTTTCTATCTCAATTATATTTCGTATAATTTTCTATACCAACTATATTGGTAGAATATAATTCTACCAATTGACATCAAGTGTATTCTAACTCATAGCAACCCATTGTTGCAGTACAGACTCGTCCTTTATATCGTTTTCAAGGCTGTGACCTTTCAGAAGCAGATTGCCAGGCCTTCCTACTAGGTGCCTCTGGGTGGTTTCAAACCACCCACCTATCAGTTAGTACTTAAGTGTATACCAGATTGCACCTCTGGGGAGCTTGAAAACATTTTGTTTGATGAAAGAACCAGGCAACGTCATCTTCCTTTTGATCCCAACATAGAATTAGAATTCCTGTTCTTCTCTGTAGTTGATAAGATCCTTTTCCTTGTTCAAGCCAATGAATTTTAAGCTGAAGGACACTTTGTTATTTTTAGCCTTTCTTTATCAGAGTGAGATATTACGAGGTCACTTTCTATATTCTCTCTAGCATCAAGTCATGCTTACAATAGCAGATGATCTATCAAAATAGTAACTAAATGAGCACACTTCCCCGTCAACTCACGATGGTTATATAGCGTAAGCAAAAAAACATAACCATTTATATGGCTGGAACTGGGCTTAAACTAGTTACAGTCTTCAAAGGTCAATTCTTCATATAACTTAAACAATGCAACCTGAAACACAATCTTTAAACCACCTGATTACATTTTATTATCTTTTCTCACAGTAGGAAGCATCTTGAAATGATACTGCAGACTGAGAATATGAGAAAAGGAAAAACATATGTAAGGGCTTTAACAGCAATATCCATATTTAATGTAATTACCTATCTCTCAGAGCAGTGGATTCATTTTGTTTTGCATGCTTTTTAAATTATGAAGATTCTATTAAAAAAGAAATTAACACTATGCCCAGAACAATTAAATCTATAGTACTATGGTACTGTTAGTCATAAGGCACATGAGTATTTGGTAGAAGCTATTACAAAATAAAATAAAAATTATCAAAAATTGTCATGAAAAAGATGACAGTTAACAAAAGAATATATTGCTGTTCTATAAAAAGGTGAAGGTTGGGAATTTTTCTCCCATGGAATAAAAGGCACTTGAAAATGAGCTATAATGGGAAAAAGAGAGAAAAGAATCATGCTTAATACTTACCGTTGGAGCTTAAGGAGCTTTTCTAACTCCACAATGATAAAGGATTAAAAGAAAAGAAGTACAGCCCACTATACTTGAGGCTGAAATGTTTACTTAGTTTGCAAGCCTCAGAAAAGACATAGACCGAGTTTTCTGAGGAGGAGAACAAACAACTTCTGCAAAGTATGAAATTCTGTGACTAAATATTATATCCCTAAGATAACCATTGTGTAGTAAATATAACAAGTTTAAAGTGTTATTCTAGAGACCGGTTTAGGGAGGCTGACTGGAATAAAACATAAAAATTCTGGCCACTGGGAGGAACTATAAAGAAGGGGGAAAATTACGAGAAAGAGAGGGGAGAGGAAGAAAAATAGAAATCTTCAAATAAAAATGGGCAAACACAGTAAAAAGCACCAAATATGAAAAATATAATGCTAATGAAAGGTAATAAATAATTTAGTTGAATAGAAATTTATCTTTGTCAAAGATATTGAAATGTTAAGAATGCAAAAATAAAAACAAAATTTTCATTCACAAATAATACTTAGAAAAGGGAACAAGATATTGGTATTATACATTTTTTTTAAGTATGATACAATTCACTAGTGAAGGCATATGGGTTTGGGCTTGTCTCTGTGGGAAAACTTAATTTCCAATTTCATACAGTTATTTATACATTTATGTAAGAATTGACTTGATGGTAGTGAGTTTTGTTTTGCTGTGTTTTAGTTATATAGTAGTTTACACATTTTGCTGCTAACCACAAGGTCAGCAGTTCAAATCCACTAGCCCCTCCAAGGGATTCAGTTTATTTAGATTTTCCATTTCTCATTGATCTTCTTTAAAAAATAATATTTTAGTGAGATTGGGGTGGAAATTTGCACAGGAAGTTATGTTCTCCTTTGACAATTTCTATACAAATTGCTCAACGATATTAGTTGCATTTATCATAATGTGTAAACATTTTCTTTAATTATGCTTGGTATGTTTCTTTTCCAGCATACTGGAAAAGAAATTATATTATAATTATAACCATTGCTTTTCAGTGAATTTTTACCTTTCTGCTTCATACTTATGATTTTTAAGTAGAGCATCATGATGCTTAGTGTATATGTTCAACTAGATGCTTAGAGTATATGTTCAACTGGGTGAAGGTAGTGGTGGGGGCCAAACTATCAATCAAGTTGCAGCCTGTTGACATGCTCTTAGGGGTGTTGCCTTTTGTATAAGAGATAGAGCCTAAACAAAGATGATTTATCTTTGCCCCCTTAACCTTCCACAGCAGCTGGATCCTGCACCTGATTTGTCAATCTCCTGTTGCATCATCTAATGATCTCAGGAGCTGTCAGTGGACTGCTGACCTTGAATTCATTTGACCTACCTCAGATTAATTTGCCTCTGTATCTACCAGCCTGTGGTCTTCCTGTTTCATCATCCTGCTTTATATTTGCCAGATTCCACAGCTATATGAATCAGAGAGGCATTCAAATTCTGACCGATGTACTTGAACCAGATTGAACTTACCTACTTCTATAACTGTTTAAGCCATTTCTTGATATAAATGTCTTTCCATATAGATATGTACACATACAAGTATCACTGGTTTTGCTTCTCTAGATAACTCAGCCTAAAATAAGCATCCTCATATATTATGTCCCTCCAAAATATGTATCAACTTAGGTTGACCATGATTCTCAGTGGTTTGGTAATTATGTGATCATTACCCATGATATGCTTTAATGTGACCAGTCCAAAAATTGTAAATGGATTAAGGTAGGATACAACACCTTCACTTAGGTCACAACACTGATCTGATAGTTTTTTCCTTGAAGTATCATCTGTATCAACTTTGATCTCACAAGTTCTAAGAGGAGAATGAACTGAGCAGAGGAGTGATCCCTCTATCACAAAGAAAGAAGAGTCGGGAGTGGATCATGTCCTTTGGAGCTGGAGTCCATGCACTGAGCACTACCTAGACCCAAGGGAAGATTGATGACAAGAAACGTGGAAATGTCTACAAGGAACATGAAGTCCACAATAACAAGAAACAATTGTTTTCCCCTTGAATACACACTGAGAGAAAGCCTTTCCCTAGAGCTACACCCTAAATTTAGACTATTAGCCTCCTTAAACTATGAAATAATATAATTCTGCGTTAAAGATATCCATTTGTAGGACTTGTGTTATTGCAACGATATGTAACAAACGTAGGCACAGAATTCATTGGCAATATCTTTTCATATGCCACTCTACTATTTCCTTAAAAGATAATCACAAGGGGTGAGGGAGCAGTAGATCTGATTGTGATGATGTATGTACAACTTTTTTTAACACTAACTTAACTATGGAAGTATATGATGCATGAATTTTATATCAAGAATACTATTTTTCAAAAAAAACACCAAAGTTTACCAATGGGGAAGGAGGAAGAGCTTTTGCTCAGGGAGCATTGAGTTTATGTTAATGGTGGTGTGGTAGTTACATAATTTGGTGTCACTTTGAGGATTGCGAGTGAAGGAGTGGAGTCTGGCCTATCAATCAAGATATAGCCAATGAGGCCTCTGTGTGGGCATGGCCTTCTGAGAATTCTGGGAAATCCGGTATTTCCTCTTTGGAGGTGGGAGACACCTCTCTCTCTGCTCACTCCATTGGAGACATTGCAGCTGACATGACACACGGAACTACCATAGTACCCTGAGCTGGAGAAGTCACATGGACCTACCCTGATACAAACAGACCTCTGAAACAGGAGAAGCCATGTAGAGACCCCTACCAGTGCTGAGATGCTTACAACGCCACTGGACCCAAAGAATTTCTACCCACTGGCCGGTGATCATCCTGCATTCAGCATCATTGCATGTGTTCCATAAGTCTGAAGAGGACTTTATAGATTGTTATCTGACATATGGGCTAATTTTAGACTTATGGGCTTGGACTGGACTGGGTTGGGTTGCTTTCTTAATGTACAATTACCCTTTACATAAAACTCTCTCTTATACATGTATGAGTTTCTGTGGATTTGTTTCTCTAGTCTCCCCAGACTAACACCGGTGGTGGAATAATTTGGGAAAAGATATCAATAATAGTTGCACAACACAAAGAGCATAATCAATGCTACTGAATTATGCATATAGAAGTAGTTGACTTGGAAAATGTTTTGTTGAGTATATTTTCCCACAATTAAAAATAATAAAAATTGTATTAATAACAATAAGTATAAGAAAAAAGAAAATGCTTTAAAATTGATTATGGTAATGATTGTACAACTCTTCTTCATGTGATTGAACTATTGATTGGAATGGTATGTGAAAGATGTGCCAATAAAATTGTTAAAAGAAAGATTTGAGGTTATTGGAATAAACTTGTGCCACATGTGGATGTGAGTAGGTCATCATTGCATGGAGAAGATCGGATAGGTGAGGTTGTTGGAGCTATTTTGAAGCTACCATAAGCAGTGGGGCTCAATTTTTCTGTGGCAAAAGTGTGAAACTCTCTTTCTCTTACCAGCACCCCTGCCAGACATACCCACAGTGTTATGCTATGGGCTGTTTCTTCTGTACCTGTCAGTCTGAAGCATTCCTCTCATCTGTTGCTTTTACAGTTCCTCTGAGTCTCGTGCCCATCAATTTGGGGCCTCAGATTCAACAACACTCTTACACAAAGCCAAAGTCTTCCTTCTCTTACTTCTAATTATACTGCTTGTGAACTCTCAAGGCCAATTTTCACCAACTTAAAAATTTAAGGCCCTGTTGGTGTAATGATTGTGGTTTGGGCTGCTAACTTTTCAGGTTCAGCAGTTCGAAACCAGTAGCCACTCCAAGGGAGAAAGGTGAGACTTTCTACTCCCTTAAAGAGGTACACTCTCAGAAACGCACATGGGCAGTTCTACTCTGTCTTCTAGGGTCACTATGAGTTGGCATTGACTGGATGAGAGTGAGTTTGATTTTTTTTAAAAATAATAAAACTAATGAAGGGCTAGAGTTTCCTCAGATTATCTGCTTTTTGTTAGTTATCCTACCCTATCCTGAATGGCTGTGATAAGCGAGCACTCCTGATGTTAATGGTTAGTTCTGCAGGCTTCTTCATTTCCACTTTTATTTATTTATTTGCAAAACTATTTTATTGGGAGTTAATCATCTCATTCCATAATTTAGTCACATTGGGAAGTATTATACCATTTCTGTCCATCCGTTTCAAAAAATTCCTTTCATTCTTGAACTCCTTGATATCAGCTTTCCTATACCTCCCCTAGCCCCACCACTGTAATCCCCAGAAACCCTTACTCTACTTGCCGTCCTGTATGTTCATCAATCCTGGGTTTCATACACTGAAAAACATATAACAACAATTTAAGAGGGTAACCCCCAATGGCATACATATCTGAGATAAGCCCCAATATGAACAAATGAAAAGCTGAAAAAATACAGAAAATGTTGAAAACCATATCAGGCCTAACGTGTGTCAGAGGGGGAATCAACTGACAAGGTTTTAATTGTTAAAGTAAAGTTATTCCTTTGATCTTCTATACTAATCTTCCAATGCATTCTATTTGGTAACCAGTTTCCTTATTTCCTCTGTAGGTTCCACAAATGTATCATGGACTTCTACACATGATCCGTAGCCTTTTGCAAATCAGATTCTCACAAGTTAAGCTATTCCTTCCTTCAACTTCAGATTACATGATTTACAAACTTTCGATCACTGATATTGGTGTGTTTCTGCCATGTGAACTTTTAGCTGATATCTCACTTAGAAGAATACTTTTTGGAAACAAGCGTTTCAGACTCCAGATGCCATTTTACCTGATAGCGGGGCAAGATCTAATTTCTTCACCACACTTTGCTATAGCACCCATGTCTTCTGCATTCTCTTCCTGAGGGTAAGTATCGAGCAGGGCTGTGAGGTAATAACTAATTTTTCATAAAATGGAGCTAGGTTTTAGTGAAAGCCCAAAACCCATTCCTGCGTCTATTTTTTTTTTGTTTTGTTTTGTTTTTTTAATCAGCTTTGGCTCCCTTTCAAAACCTCTGTGGTAGTTAAATAATCTGATGTCAGTTTGAGAGGATTATGAGTGAAGGGCTGGCGTCTAGCCTATCAATCAGGTTGCTCACCTCATTTGAAGGTGCTAAGGAGATAAATTGCTTGCTGGAGTTGGGACACAGGTTTACTCCCAGAGAGACATTTTTATGACAAGCCACATGGAGAGAGGCTGATTGCAGTCAGAGCCTCAGAGCTGAAGGAACCACGTGGAGACCCTTGCCAGCACTGAGATGCCTCTATTGCTACTGGATCCACAAGACTTTCCACCCACTGGCCTGTGATCTTCCTCCATTCAGCATCAGTTCATGTGTTTTGTGAGTCTGAAGAGGAATTTATACATAGGTATTGGCTATATGGGCTAATATCAGACTTATGGATTTGATTTAGACGGCTGGGATCTTTTCTCAATATTCAAATGCTCTTGTATATAAAGATCTTTCCTATACATATATCAGTGTCCACGAATTTGTTTCTCTAGTCCACCTAGACTAACACACCTCCTTGTAAAGTTATAGTAGAGAGTTTTCTCCATCAACCTCCTGGGGCATAACAATCTTCTGTTAATATCATCTTTGATAAGCCTCTGGTAATAGCTTTTTAAAGCCCTGTTTGTCTTCTCCACTTTGAAACTACCGCAAGTTTCCAATACCTCAACTGCTTTCTGGAATACTGAGATCCATCTCTGCTGCTTTATATTTGTTGCTCAGCGAGTTCACTGCTTGAAAAGTAACTGGGAGCAGCCACTCACTTCACCATTCTGCTCCACTTCTCTAACTTGCCTTTCATCAGTTTTAATAATGTGTGTCCTTATAGGAATTTGTACATTTCATCAAAGTTGCTGATTTTTCTTTATATAAAGCTTTCCAAAAATATTCCCTTACAATTTATTTCATTTTTGTAAGTCCATTGCTATGTTGTGTTTTCTTTTGTTATTGTTTTTTTTTTTCTTGACCAATATAGTTTTATCAATTAAAAAACAACTCTCTGTATAGGTCTTTTAATTTCAGAGACTTTCTCTATTATTTCCTTCCTTTTATTTTATTTTTATTTTTTATATTTTTAAATTGTTTTATTGGGAGCTCCTACAGATATAATAACATTCCATAATTCAATCATATCAAGAAGTATTGTACAGTTGCTACAGCAGTCAGTTTCAAAACATTTTTCTTAAACTCCTTGATATCAGGTCCCTTCTGTCCCCTCCCTCCCCGACCATACACCCTAGGAACCATTATCTCCACTCAAATATTTGATATTCTTATCATTCTCTCTGTTTTGATTGTAGTTTCTATCTCTAGCTTCTCCAGGGCTTCTCAAATTACTAGTTTGGGGCTATTCTTTAAATATGTCATTATAAGTTTTACATTTTCTCTAAATATTGTTTTATTTACATTTTAATATATTGAGTTTTCATTCAGTTAAAGTATTCTCTACTTTATTTTACAGTCTCTTATTTGATTCATGTGTCATTTAGACATGTTTTGAATAAGTTCCAAATATTGGTGAATTTCCCAAGTTTCCTCCTGCTGCTGATTCAAATTGAATAGCTCTATGGTCTGAAAATGTAATTTTCATTCTTTTGATTTTATTGAACTTTATGGTCCAACAAATGGTCTTATAAATGTTCCATGTTTGTTTCACTGGGATTGAATAGTGTGTTTTATAAATGTCAATTAAAAATAATTGTATTGTTCACTATTCTGTAGTTGCACTGTATCTTCACTTGTATGATCAGCTATTGAGAGAAGACAAATGAAATTACTGACTAGAATTATCAAGTTGGCTATTTCTTCTTGAAATTTTCTGGGTTTTTTTTCATTATGCATACAAACTTTTAATTAGAATATAATGAAAGAATTATATTTCACAATTTTTAGAAATATAAAAAGAAGTAAATGATTCAAAAAAGTTATCTGCTACAACGAGTTTGAGGAGAAATTTCATAGCCTATACCATTACAGATATAAAACATAATGGTTCAACTTGTTTGTGCTTGACGGGGAGGAATCATGATAAAAAACAAATCCTCTCAGTTTTTGCTTTACCTATTATGAAGCTCTGTTATTAGATAAAGAACAATTTGAGAATTCTGTGTCCTTTTAATTAATGACTATTTCATCATTACTAAGTTGATGTTTAGTGTCATAGGTTCTTCTGTGTTATGACATTTATTTTTCTTATATGGATATATCCACAATATCTTGTTATTAATTAGTACATAATAACATTATTTTCCACCCTTTTACTTCTTACCTATTTTTTTACATTTAAATTGATTTTCTTGTAGACCACACTTCATTTCCTGATTTTCATCTAATCTGACAAACTTCATAATATAACTTGGGTATGTGGTTATTGATCTGATTAGTTATATGCCCCTTGTGCTCTATTTCTTTATTCCTCTTATTAACTTTTTTTTGATAGAGTGAGAATTTTTATATTACTTTAAGCATGAACACTAATGACCAAAGAACTATCAAACTATGTGATGACATCAAGGACATAATACATGAAGAAAGCAAAAGTTTATTAAATAGAAAATAAAGAAATCAAAGACCAATGTAGATATCATAGATGGCTTTGAAACTTGCTCTTGCACATAAAGAAGCTAAAGTAAATGAAAAAAAATCATGAAGTAAAAGAGTCATTCAGAACATGTCAAAGGGCAGCTGAAGAAGATAAAATATTGCAATTGAAGATGCAAAAAAAAGGAGTTAGAAAGTCAAAAAGGAAGAACTCGGCATATCTTAAGCTGAAAGAACTGAAGAAAAAAAAAATCTATGCCTTATGGTGTAATGCTATAGGATTCTGTAGGCAAACTATTGAACAATGCAGGAAGCATAACTTCCATTAAGATTTATCAACATTTCTTTTTATTTTCATTCTAATGACATTTTTCTATAATTCATGATCACAAATTTTATTACCAGGAAGAGGAACAGAAAAGAATAAATGCCAGAACAATAGAAGAAGTTGCATGAGAAAAATAGTCTGAATTACTAACATGGGTTTTGTCAACTACTCTTTGAAGATCAGAATATGCCATACAGAACTATTTGAAGCCCTGCCATAAAATGTACAGACCTAATAAAGATATGGTGAAAAGAACGTTGCTTTATAAAGATGCCTAACTCCAAATTTCTAAAATATATTTATGTTACATCTATATATTATATCAAATATATTATATCTAACTGATTGAATTATTGCTGGTTTTTTCTTTTTTCTTTCTTTCCTTTCTTTAGCTGTTTGCCTTGTCAATAAATATTTCTTGCATGTGTGCCAACATTTGTTGGATGTTTGACTTATATATTCTTATTCAAAGCTGTGGCAAATGAGTGTTCTTAATGATTGTATTTCAGAACAAGAATGCCTTTTATCTTCTTGTGATGTTTTGTACTGGCACTTGCTTTTCTGGTGTTTTCAAAAGGAATTTCAGATATTAATGCCACTGTAGTTTTAAGTTATACTTTAGACAGACTAGTAATTTGCAGGGGCTTTGCAAAACATTATTATTGAAACTAACTCATTTGATTTCTTATGTTCTTTAGTTATGTTATATAATTTAATGAAATAAATTTAATATTGTTTTGTAATAAAAAGAAGATGGAAGGGATCTAAAGAATCACTGTACCAATTAGTTGATATTTGACTCTTTTAAGAGGTAGTATAGGAATAAGAACTGATGGTATTTAAAGAAAAAATCCAAGCTGCATTGAAGGCATTAGAGAAAAACAAGGCTCCAGGAATTGAAAAAATACAAACAAATGCTTCAACAAACTGATACAGTACTGAAAGCACTCCAAGAACTTTGGAAGACAGCTACCTGGCTAATTAACTGTAATTTTGCCCATTACAAAGAAAGGTTACCCTAGAGAATAAAGAAATTAGCAGGCAATATTATTAATGCCACCTGGTGAAGATAATTCAATAAATAATTGCAGAAGTACATCAACAAGAGGTTGCCAGCCATTACAGTTCAATTCAGAAGAGGGATAGAAAACAGGGATATCAATGATGTTGTCAGATGGATCGTGGATGAAAGCAGAGACTATAAGAATGATGTACTATACAAAATCATTTGATTGTATGGACTATAACAAACCATGAACAACATGGAGAAGAATAGGGATTTCAGAATACTTAATTCTTCTCAGCAGCCCTAGTGGAATAGTGGTTTACTAGTTGGGCTGCAATCTGAAATGTCAGCAGCTTGAAATCATCAGGCATTCTGCAGGAGAAAGACAGGCTGTCTACTCCAATAAACAGTCTCAGATAATCACATGGTAGTTCTACTTTGTCCTATAGGGTAGCTATGAGTTAGCATCAACTTAGTAACAGAAAGAATTGTGCTCCACCAGCCTACCCCAACACAAATGCTGAAGACAAAGCAGGTACATAAGCAAATGCGGTGAAGAAAGCTGATGGTGTCAAGCTGTCAAATTACACAGAATCTGGGTTCCCACATGCTGGAAGATAAACAAGAGGCCATCTAACTGAGATACAACAAAGCCCACATGGAAGAAGCACACCAGCCTGTAAGATGACAAGGCGGCAAAAGGGTCAGCTATCAAGCATAAAAGACCAAAAGAAAAAAGAAAAACCATAACATTGTGAATGATGGGGAGTGCAGAGTGGGGACCCAGAGCCCCTCTGGGGGAAATTGGAGATCCCATTGCAAAAGGGCTGAGGAGCAAATCAGAGTACAGTGTAGTAACGATGAAATATGCAATTTTCCTCTAGTTCTTAAATGCTTCCTCCACCCCACTACCATGATCCCAATTCTACCTTACATATCTGGCTAGACCGGAGGAGGTGCACTGGCACAGATAGGAACTGGAAATACAGTGAACCCAGGACAGATGAACCCCCCAGGACCAGTGGAGAGAGTGGCAATGGCAAGAGGGTGGAGGGAAGGAGAGGGAGAAAGGGGGAACAGAGGACAAGGTCTACATGTGGCCTCCTCCCTGGGGGACGGACAGCGGAGAAGTGGGTGAGGGAGACATTGGATGGGGTAAGATATGATAGAATAATAATAAATGATCAATTATCAGGGGTTCGGAGGGAGGGGGAAAAATGAGCTGACACCAGGGGCTAAAGTGGAAAGCGGGTGTCGTAAGAATGATGAAGTCAACATATGTACTAAAGGGCTGGACACAGATGACGTATGTACAGATTGTGATGAGTTGTATGAGCCCCTAATAAAATGATTATTTAATTAAAAAAACAATTACAGAGATTAAAAAAAAAAGAATTGTGCTCATGAGAAAAGTATGCTCAGGGTTGTATCACCATATACGTGGTGGTACTCCCCAAAACCTGGGATTGCATTAGGCAGGGTGGAGCTTTCATAGTATGCATTTTCTCCACTAGGTGAGCATCAAGCAAATCACTCTGAGTTAGTGCACCCAGTGGTGTCACCTGGGAAAGTCGTTTCTGGTCACAGTGAATTTTTTTTTGTAAAATCAGTTTCACTTGAATCTCATTTTTGTGATGGCCAATTTAAGGGAACTGTGTGCAGGTGTGAAATTTTGTTTCCTGCTCAGGAAAAATGCCACAGAAAATGTTGTGGTGTTGAACACAGCTCACAAGGACAGTGTTATGGAGGAAAACTCAAGTGTATGAGTGGTTTTCTCATTTCAAATAAGGTGAAATGCTGAGTGATGACAAAACTCATTCTGGACATCCATCAATTTCCCAAATGGAAAAAATGTTGACTCATATTACATTTGGAGATCATTCCACGAGGTCAGACAACTAATCAAGCTTTTTATTGAGAGGTTCTGAAGAGATAGTGTAAGAGTGTGAAACAAAAAAGGCCTGATTTGTGACAGATGGGGGACTGGTTTTGCCAACATGACAATGCACCTGCTTATGCAGCCATCTCAGTAATCCAGTTTTTTAAAAAGAAACAGCATGCCTCTCTTGCCAATGCACTTTGCTCACCTGATCTCTCTCCATGCAACTTCTTTTTGTTTCCACAAATGAAGAGGGACATGAAAGGACAGCAATTTGATGACATATGACAGGTGAAAAAAATGAGGGAGGTGCTGTCAGCCATCCAAACAGATGCATTTGAATAATATTTTTAAGAATGATATTGCAGATTTGACAAATGTATTAAGTGCAATGGAGAGCACTTTGAAGGTTGTATGGTGGTCTAGTAAAAAAATAAATACATACATACCTTTACAGGAAAAATCCATTTATTTTTGGGTACCCCTCATACTTATTCAATCTGTCTGATGACCAAATAATCTGAGAAGCTGGAGTATGTAGAAAACACCTCATCGGGATTGGAGGAAGGTTTATTAACACACACAGATATACTGATATCACACGCTTTCTTCCTAAAATCCGATAAATCTTGAAGCATTTGCAAATGAAGATTAAGGACTGCAGCCTTCATTATGGACTGCAACTCAATGTAAAGAAAATCAATATCCTCACAAATATGACACTAGACAACATCATGATAAACAGCGAAAAGACCGAAGATGTCAAGGGTATCATTTTGCTTGGATCCACAATCAGTGCTCATAGAAACAGCAGTCAAGAAATCAACAACATATTGCATTGGATAAATCTGTTGCAGAAGACCTCTTTAAAAGTGTTGAAGTGTAAGGATGCCACTTTGAGAACTAAAATGTACAAGATCCATTTCATGGTATGCTCAGTATCCTCATATGCATGTGAAAAATGGATATTGAATAAGAAAGGCCACAGAATTGATTAATTTAATGATGGTATTGAACAATATTCAAAGTATCATGTACTACCAGGAGAACAAACAAGTCTGTCTTGCAAGAAGTACAAACAGACTGCTCCTTACAATTTATTTCATGTACCTTCAGACTTTATTTTATCTACTTTGGACATATTATCAAGAGAGGCTGTCTCTAGAAAAGGACATCATGCTTAGTGAAGGAAGGGGTTATCAAAAGAGGAAAGATCCTCAATGAGATGGATTGTAACAATGGCTTCAGAGATGAGTTCAGCAATGACAGTGTTCCTTTCCTTGTGTACAGGGTCTTTATCAGTTAATGCCAACTCCATGGCATCTACCAATAATTTCTCTTCATCTAATAAATCTAACTTCAGTTTGTTATGTTGTTAAAGTGGTCACATAGTTCATGGGTATTCTGTTTATCTTTTTGTTTATTCCCTTTTCTCTCTGTTTCATTTTCTATATTATCGATTGTTAATATTTTTAATTTACTAATCTTTTCTTTTGCTATAGCTAATGTGTCACTAATCCAATTCAGTATAATATTTGTCACACCAAACATTTTACTTGGCATATATAATTGTTTTTTTATGCCTTATTTTCCTTCTTTAGTTTACAATTACATCCTATGGAATATGATTAAAATATTATTTCAATACATGTCCTTATTAGTTCTAATTCCTATATCAGTTATGGGTCAATTTCAATTGATTGTTTTTTCTCTTCATTATGTGTCAAAACCTAGTCCTTCTCTCTGAGGAATTATTGCTCTTTCTTGCCTGATGTTCTGTAACTTTCTCTTGGCCAAAAGTGCATGTGTATCAATAAAGTAAAAATCAAGACCTTCAAAGATTAATTATGTCTACCTAATACAGGATCTCAGTGAAGAAAACACAAACGGTGAGCTTGAGCAATTACAAGTGTGAATACAAAGAGAAAGTGTATGATACTAATTATGTTGGCAACAGCAAAATCAATAGGCTTGTGTTCATAAACTTAATTACCTTTTTATCACAATAACCATTGCTTACTTAAATTGATAAAGGGTAAAACTAAACTCAAAATAGAAATTAAATGAAGTTCTAAAATCCAAACACACTATCACAGACTTAATTCCCACTCATAGGACAGAGTAGAATTGGCCTTTTGTGCTTCAGAAACTAAATCATTTTGGAAGTAGAAAGCCTCATCTTTCTCCTGTGGAGTGGCGGATGGTTTCAAAATGTTGACGCTGCACATAATGGCCCAAAGCATAACTCAAAATAACACCAGGCTCCTATTAAAGTTATTTCCTTAGGGATACTCACTGCCATTAAGTTTATTTTGATTAATAGTGGCCATATAGGATAAGGTAGAACCTTTGTGTTTTTGAGACTGAAAATCTTTATGGTAATAAACAAACCCATCTTTCTTTCAAGAAGTTGCTGCTGGGTTTGAACCACTGATCTTGTGGTTAGCAACTCTGTGAGTAGCTCTATATTGGGAGATATGTAATGTAAGTTAAAACATGCAAAATCATTTGTGATTGGGAGGATGTTAGAAAGAACTTATTGATAAACATAACATGTATGTGTATATCAAAAATATTAACTTCCAAATAAATGAAGAAAGAAGGTTAGTGAAACTTATCAGTCCAACAAAATGCAAGGAGGAAAACAAATAACTACATTTGGAAAAATTAAACATAAATATATATAAAGATAGCTGGTGTGGGGAAAAGGCAAACTAGTTAAATAACCACAGTAAAATACAATTTAAATACTCTCAAAGAGAGATTTTTCCAGATAAAATTTTAAACCTATGTATATAGTTATGACAAACAACAAAATCTAACCACTCAAGAAAGCTGAAAATGAAAGCAGAAACTTGGAGAGTCACTGAACCAAGAACCAAGCAATATGGAAAGAATGAAAGAAGAAAGAAAACAAGTTTTAGATAAGGCTGGGAACATAGCTACTCATACTATATTGGTTGGTGCCCTTTTAAAGGTTGGTAATAATGATAAGTCCAACCCAATGTAAAATTATAACACTTATACTTTTTTATAATCAAACAATGCAAATAGTACATAACAGATCTCTCTGTATTGCAAAGTGGAGATTTAAAAATGTAAGGGCTCACAAGTCTATGCAAATTAGGTTCCTATGCGCAGAAAAATTCAAAACCAGATTTACACAACACAGAGCCATCAATATGTTTTAAAAAACCCTAAGCCCACTGCCACTGCGAAGATTCTGACTCATATCAATGCTATAAGATAGAATAGGCCTGCTCTCAAAGAATTTCCAAGGTTGTGAACCATTACCGAAGCACACTGCTCTATCTAGCTCTCTTAAAGTGGCCGATGAGTTCAAAGTGCAGACATTTTCATTAGCAGCCAAGCACTTTAAACGCTGTGACAAAAGGACTCCTTTATTAATGCATTAATACCCATGGTATGTAAACAATGCCTATAAACCAATATTAAACAGACAACTCAATGGAATAATGGGCAAAGGTAATTGAATATGGGCTCTCGGTCTCATGTCTGATGTCCTTATATTTTGTTCATTAAAATAATTTAACTGAATCAAATATAGTGTAATATAAATATATTATGTATACAAAATATGAATTATAAACAATGATCTCTTCTGTGTTTCTGAGATATTGAACATGCAAAAATAAAGTGAAAGAATAATTAGGGAAATAGTTCAATGTCAATTATTGTAATGTTGCCATATAAAATGTAGCTGGCTTAAAAGTTACATAAAGTGTCAGTAAATTAAAGAAAGGGAAAGAAAAGGGAAATATAAGTATGAAGTTTAAACTCCAGTGAAAACATAGTTATGACCTTTCCTCTTATTTATAATTTTCTAGTTAGAAATAAAATGGAAAGTAGAACAATGAATGTCAAAGAAAGAATAATGTTGAATGAAAAATCTATTATTCTACTGCTAGTTCCAAAACAAACATGGAATGGACCTCCACAGTATCTATGTTTACTTTTTACTGGAAAGAAATATCTTCACAACTAGACCACTAAGCAACTGCATGATAAATGAAGAAAATATTGAATTTTCTAAGGATTTTATTTTACCAGGATAAATCATTAACACCAAAACAGCAGTCAGGAAATCAAACTATATATTACAGTGCACAAATTTGATGCAAAGGGCTGCCAAAATATGAAAAGGCAGAGATGTCCCTTTGATGACTAAGATACACCTAACTCAAGTGTGATCTTTCTAATTGCCTATACTGCATGTGAAACTGGGCCATGTAAAAGGAAAACTAAAGAAGAATTGACACATTTGAATAGTGGTACTGGAAAAGAATATTTAATATACCACAGACTGCAAGAAGAAAAATCAATGTATATTAGAAGTACAGCAGAATGCCCCATATATGCAAAGATAGTGAGACTTTGTTTACCCTACATTGGAAGTGTTATAAGGGATCAATTTCTGAAGAAGGACTTCACACTTGGTTAAATAGAGTCAGCGATAGGAAAACCTTTAACAAGTTGAATTAACACAGTGGTTGCAACAATGGACTCAAACATACTTAACTAATGTGAGAATGGCACAAGACCAAGGAATGTTCCTTCTGTTAATGCACAGGCCTATAATGAATAAGAAAAGACTCAACAGAACCTAACAACAACAATGTAATTTAAAGTGATCATTTTCTAAGAACACCAAGGCACTCCTCAACTGTGTGGATCATAATAAGCTATAAGTAACATTTCTTAGAATGGGAATTCCAGAACACTTATGATTATGCAAAACCTGTGTGTTGACCAAGAAGCAGTGCTCAAACAGAACAAGGAAATACTGAGAGGTTTAAGATCAGGAAAATTATGCTTCAGGGGTGTATACTTTCACTATACTTATTCAATCTGTATTTTGAGCAGTGTAGTAGTTATATAATCTGTTGTCAATTTGAGACTTAAGAGTGAAGGGGTGGAGTTTAGCTTGTCAATGAGGTCGCAACTTGACCTCACTTGGAGACACTAAGGAGATAAATAGCTCATATGCTCACTACCTGCGAGACATTACTGACAATGAACCTGATGGAGCTATGCTGATGCTGGAGGAGCCACTTGGACACCGACACGAGTGCTGAGATGCTTCTACCCCCACTGGATCTACAAGACTTTCCACCCACTGAGCTGTGATCTTCCTGCATTCTGTGTCATTTTATGGCTGTATGAGTATAAACAGGAATTTATGAACTAGTATCAACATAGGGGCTAATATAGGATTTATGGACTTAATCTGGACTGGGCTGGGATGTTTTCTTAATATACTATTGCTCTTTGATATAAAACACTCTCATACACATATGAGTGTCTCTGAATTTGTTCCTCCAGTCAACCCAGAATAACACAAGCAGATGATAGGAGAGGCTGTATTATATGAAGCGAAGCATGTGGCTGATAACCACAAGTTCAGCACCTGAGACCATGAGCCACTTTTCAGGAGAAATATGAGATTTTCTGCACTTATAAAGAGTTGTAGTCTCAGAAAACCACAGGGACAGTTCTATGCTTCTCAATATGGTCTTTATGAGTTGCAATTGACTCAATGGCAGTGAGTTAGATTTTTGAGTTTGGATTATATGAAGAATGAGATGTCAGTATCAGAGGAAGGGTTATTAACAAGCTGTGATATGATGATGCCACAACCTTTCTTGATGAAATCATAGAGAGCTTAAAGTACTTGCCACTAAAGAGTAATGACTGAAGCCTTCTTTATGGGTCACAACTCAATTTGAAAATATACAGAAAACCAAAAGATGGGAGGGAGGAGTCAAGATGGCATCTAGGTAGAATCACCCACCCAGCACTCCTGCTGCCAGACCAGAAAATAAAGAAGTAAGAAGGCCAATACTGGGAGGCTGGATGTTAAAAATAAATTCAGTGTACTAGGTCCAGTTCAGACCTCCCCCTTTGATTTTTACCCACGAAGCAATTCTAGAATGAACTGAAGCTCTCTAAGTCCCTGTGTCTGCCTGTGGGCTCCACTAACCCTTCGCCAGGTCCAGAAGAATGGCATCTTCCATCCCTTCCTGCACCCTAATCCTGAAGTGAGCAGTAATTCCCCCAGATTGCTGTGAAAAAATGGTCATAATCCTAGGCTCACAGAGTCTCTGAGAGTTAGCCACAAGACCTCACACCCAAATTCCTTGCACCACTAGCCGCCATGGGCCTGCAGTCTAGGGCTGTGCAACTCCTCTCCTCAGCAAGGAATGGACACACTACATTGGCCATCCCCTTTATGCTTCTTCCCAACTCTATGCCTGCCAGCATGGGTAACAATACAATAATTTGCAGCTATTGAAGAGGTGCTGTAATATTTACCCGTGACAGAATGCAATTCCACTGAGCACAAGAGAGAGGGAGGAACACAGGAAACAATCAGGGGTGAATTCAGATCCAGTTGTCCCCAAACCCAAACCCGTTCTGCTAAACTTGTCTCCCCCTCCTTTAGGGGACAGCACAGCACAACCCTGATACCGGGACACCCCACAAACCCATTATAAAAAGGGAAAACATGTTTTTCCTTGTAAAAATGCTCTTAATTCCAGGCTGTGGTCCTTTGTACAAATTTGAATGCAAGCCTGCAGAACTCTATCCATTAGCACCCATCAACATAACAAGGTAACCAGAGCTAAACAGCAGAGCACTGCCTAGGGTTTTAAGCATAACAAAACTGGGAAGGCCAACAGGCCCTACTACTCTTTGATAAGCTGACAGCCCAAACCAGACCTGAGTCCAAGCTACAGGCCTGCCCCAACATGGCTCATCAGCATACCTGCCTCAACCTAGTCTCTGAGGTCTCCCACCACTGTCACCCACTGATTTGCCACATCGCCCTGGTTACATAGCAGTCCAACCCACCACCATAGTAGGCCACAGGTGACCTCAAAAACACTTTTACTGGTCACACAGAGAAAGAACTCAGGGCCCCTTGGTCTCTCAAAAACATGGACCCCAGTTCTTCCAAAATGATATGCAATCAGCAACATAGCGCAGCACCCACAACAAGAAAACAAGAAAGACAAAATACAACAGCAGAGCTAAATGACACTCATAGAAGGATCTGATGTGGATCTGCCACAAAAAGAAATCAGAAGGCTGCTTGGAGTAATACAGAGGATGAGGGAAGCAACATAGAAAAAGGACACAATAATAGAAAGATAAAGGTCACGATAGAGGGGATGAAGTCCATGCACGAAAGGGAAACACAAGCGCTAATGGATGAGGTCACAGAATCTGAACACGAGATCATGGATCTCACAAAGAGACTAGAAGAAGCAGAGAATAGTACCAGTGACCTTGTGGCCAATCAGGCAGAGCTCAACAAATGAGAAAGACAGTCAAACAAGATAAGCAAAAAGGCAGAAGAAAATCTGAGATCAATGACAGATGCTATGAATAGGGACAATATTTGAACAATTGGTCTACCAGAACAAGACAAAATGAAGAAGTCAACAGCTAAATTAGTGAGAGAATCTCTGGAAGCAAATTCCTCACCTTAATGAACAAGAATCAGACACTCATACAGGAAGCTGAGAGGACACCAATTATACTGTATCCCAGGAAGAACTCACCAAGGCATGCAATAGTTAATTTATACAAATTCAAGGAAAAAGAAAAAATTTTAAGTGCAACAAGAGAAAAAAATGGTGGTCACACACAATTGTGTTCAGGTAAAAATATGCTCAAACCTATTGACAGAAACCATGATGTGTTAGTCTGGGTTGATTAGAGAAACAAGTTCATGGACACGCAAATGTGTATAATAGAGAGTTTTATACAAGGGTAATAGTATATTGATGAAGCATCCCATCCCAGTCCAAGCCCATATATCCTATACCATTCTATGAAGTCCTCTTCAGACTCACGAAACACATGCAATGACGCAGGATTCCGGATAATCAGAGGCCAATGAGTAGAAAGTATTTGAATACAGTGGCATTGTAAGCATTTCAGCACTGACAAGAGGTCTCCTTGAGGCTTTTCCAGTTCCCAGGACTGTATCAGGGTAGGTCCATGTGGCTTCTGCTCAGGGATGTCTTGCATGAAGTCAGCCTTGTCAGTAGAATGTATTGCAGGGAGTGATCCAGAGAGAGAGAAGTGTCTCCCTCCTCCAAGGAAGAAATACAGGATTTCCCAGAATTCTCAAGAGAAGGCCATGCCCACACAGAGGCCTCATTGGCTATGATCTGATTGACAGGCGAGACTCCATGCCCACACTCTTAATCAGGCATCCTCAAGCTATGGCCTGCGGGCCACATGCAGCCCGCCAAGGACATTTATCTGGCCCGCTGGGTGTTTTTTGCCCCGTTTGTTTTTTTACTT
Source organism: Echinops telfairi (assembly GCF_000313985.2). Lineage (NCBI taxonomy): Eukaryota > Metazoa > Chordata > Mammalia > Afrosoricida > Tenrecidae > Echinops > Echinops telfairi. Next base: position 8,325,678 of record NW_022109980.1, read on the forward strand.
CAAAATAAGATATGTGCAGTATGCATAGCAATTTTTTCAAAATTTTTCAAAAAACTATAGTCCAGCCCTCCAACAGGTCTGAGGGACAGTGAACTGGCCTCCTGTTTAAAAAGTTTGAGGACCCCTGCTCTTAATCCTCAAATTGACAGATGATCATATAACTACCACACATGAAGAGGAGGAGTAACATCTCCCAAAAGGTGAAAGAAAGAATGCCTGCTTGAGAATCATCTACCCAGCCAAACTATGTATTATATAGATGGCAAGAGAAGACACTTCCAGGACAAAGAATATGCCATAAGACACCGAAACCTGCGGGAAATCCTTGCTGACTCAATATCTTCAGAACAGCAACATCTACCAAGCACAAGCAGGAGACCATCATATAACGCAACTACACCCAGAATCCAATACAACAATAACAATTACCAAAATAGCATGGCCTCAGAGGGAAGAGAAGGCCAGAATGAAGCACCACCCCCCCAACACAATGATATGAAGGGAGATTGGAAAACACTCAACACAAAAGATGAAAGATGGCAGCAATGAATCCACATATTATATTAATAACTCTGAATGTCAATGGACTCAATTCATCCACAAAGGTTAGTACACTGGCTCAGAAAACATAATCCATCAATCTGTTGCCTGCAAGAGACACATCTTAAGCTCACAGACAAAAATAGGCTAAGAATAAAAGGCTGGTGGAAAATACCAGGAAAACAACTGCTTAAAAAATCAGAGATTGCAATCCTAATCTCCGACAAAATTAACCTCTAGGTTCAAACCATACCAAGACAAGAAGGGGAACTCTATAATGCTCAAAGTATCAATTAACCAGGAACCACTGAGCATAATATATACATGTCTAATGAGAGGCCCAAGAAATTCAACAAACTATTCAAGATATGAAAAAAATAAATCACAGATTCAACAATCATAGTAGGCGACTTTAATACACCACTATCAGAGAAAGATAGATCACTGGGAAGGACACTCAATAATGAGGCTACAGAGCTAAACACTATGATTAGGAAACTGGACCTGATAGAAATTTATAAAGCCTTCCATCCAAATGAAAAAAGAGAATCACATTCTTCTCAAGTACACATGGCTCATTTTCGAAAGTAAACCACATGCTGTGGCACAAGTTGAGCCTGAGTTAATTCATACACATAGAGATTACTCAGACATCCTTCTTAGATCACCATGCTGTAAAGCTGGAGATCAATAAAAGGACGACCAGAAAAACGAGGGCAAACAACTGGAGGATGAACAACTATCTTATGTGACATGAATGGGAACTGGCCCAGATTAAAGAGGAATTCAGGAAGTTTCTAGAAACTAATGAGAATGAGAATACCATGTACCAAAACCTATGGGATACAGAAAAAGCAGTTACCAAGGTAGCTTGATAGCAATAACTGCATATACGAAGAGAGACAGACTTATGGCTGATATGCTATCACAAAACCTCCAGCAACTAGAACAGAGTCGGCAGAACAATCACACCTATAGCAAAAGAAAAGAAATTTTAAAAATCAGGGCAAAGTTAAACCAGTGGGAAGACAAGAGAACAATGAAAAAAAATCCATGCTGCAAAAAGCTGGTTCTTTGAAAAGATCAACAGAATTCAGACTGCTGGAAAGCCTAACCAAGGAATGGAAGGAGCAAACTTCAATAGCAAGGATGAGGGATGAAACAGGGGAAATCACAACAGACCCCCAGGAGATTAAAAGAATAATCACAAAGTACAATGAAATTCTAATGAATTCAACAACATGGAAGACATGGACAAATACTTGGAAAAACAATCCCTCCCTAGATTATCCCAGATTGAGGTCAAGAACCACAACAGATCCATAGCAAAAGAAGAAATAGTTATGGTTATCAAGAAACTACCAACTAGAAAAGCTCCCAAACCAGACAGCTTCACAGGAGAATTCTACAAAGAATTCAGGGAAGAGCTAACACAGATCCTCCACAAATTATTCCAGAGCAAAAGAAAAGATGGCAAACTACCAAACTCAATCTATGAAGCCACTATAACTTTGATAACCAAAGAGGGCAAAGATCCCACAGGAATAGAGAACTACAGACTGATATCTCCAATGAGCATAAATGCAAAAATCCTTAACAAAAGATTGGCCAATAGAATACAAAATTATATAAAACATATCATCCACCACGATGAAGTAGGATTCATCCCAGGGATGCAGAGATGTTTTAACATCTGAAAATCTATAACTATAACATGCTATATTGAAAAGAAAAAGTATAAGGATCACGTGGTAATATCAATAGATTCAGAAGAAGTGTTGCACAACATCCCACACCCATTCCTAATTAAGAAACTAAAGAAGATAGGCATGGAAGGAAAATTCCTAAAGTTAATACAAGCTATCTACAAAAAGCCAAAAGCCAACATCATAGTCAATGGAGAAAAGATTAAAACAATCCCACTGAAAAAGGGGGCCAGTCAAAATTGCCCCTTTTCACCATTTCTATTTAAAATAATATTGGAAATCCTAGCTAACAACCTAAGACAGCAGAAGTACATTAAAGGGATCCATATGGGAGAAGAGGAGGTGAAAATATTGCTATTTGCAGATTACATGATTCTATATGTAGAAAACCTCCAAAGCTCCACAACAGAAGTACTTACAGCAATAGAGAAATATGGAAGAGTGGCAGGATACAAGAAGAACAAACAGAAGTCTATTGGTTTGCTATATACATTGGACAAGACCATGGAAGAGATCAAGAAGACAGTACCCTTCACAATTGCCAAGAACAATGGAAATATCTAGGGATAGATTTAACAAAAAACCCCAAAAATTTATACAAGGAAAATTATGGGACCCTACCACAGTAAACCAAAACTGACCTCCACAAATGGAAGAATCTCCCATGCTCATGGATCTGAAGACTCAATAGAGTTAAGATGTCAATATTACCCAAGGCACTATAAATGTTTAACGCTATCCTGATTCAAGTAACAAAAACCTTCAAAGAATTGGAAAAACTGACCGAACATCAATTTCATATGGCGAGGGAAGAGACCCAGAATTAGCAGAGAACTCCTCAAGAAGGGCAATGTCAGAGGGCTCCATTTACCTGACTTTAACACCTACTACACAGCCACAGTTGTCAAAATATGATTCTGCTATAATAACAGATATTCAGAACAATGGAAAAGGAGAGAAACCCCAGAAATAAAACCATCAGCATATAGACAACTGATCTTTCATAAGGGCCCCCAAAAAACATCAAGTGGAAGGTGGAATGCCCTATTAAACAAGTGGTGCTTGAAGCAATGGATATTCTCCTGTAGAAAAATGAAACAAGATGTGTACCTCACCCCAAGCACATGAACAAACTCAAGGTGGATCACAGGCCTAGAAGCAAACCCCAACGTATTAGGACTATCAAGGAAGGAATCAGGACAAACCTAAGAATCTTGGCTCAGGGAATTCATAGGCTACCTAAAATAGGGAAGTGTGCTTGCACAGGTGAACCTGAAATTGACAAGTGGGATATACTAAGGATAAAACACCTGTGTGCATCGAAAGATTTCACCAAGAGGGTAGCAAGAAAACCCACAGACTCGGAGACATTTTAGCAGTGACACAACAGACAAAGTGCTTATTATTATTATCAACAATACCCTCTTAGCCTGTCAAAAGAGGAAAACAGTTAACCCCCTGAGGAAGTGGGCAAAAGGCCTGAACAGAATTTTCATATGGAGGAGACCCGAATGGCCAATAAACATATGAGAAAATGTTCCCGATCATTAGCAATCAGAGAAATGCAAATTGAAACAACCACGAGACACCATCTAACACCGTTGAGGATAGCCCAAATCAGAAAATAAGAGAGCAACAAATGTTGGAGGGGATGTGGCAAGATAGGAACTCTCCTCTACTGCTGGTGGTCATGTAGAGATATATAAAGCAAATGGAATTTGAGCTACCTTATAACCCAGCTATCCCTCTACTGGGTGTATACCCAGAAGAGGTAAGATATAGACCAATATTTACTGTGGCACAATTCACAATCACTAAGAATTGGAAACAACTTAAATTTCCATTGATGGATGAGTAGACTAGAAATGTTTGGCACATACACACAATGGAGAACTAAGCATCGCTAGAAAACACAGATGATCACATGAAGTATATTGTTTCATGGGAAGAGTTGGAGGAAATTATCCCAAGTGAAGTTAGACAATCACAAAAGGAGAAGTACAACATGCATCCACTGAGGTAAGTATAATCAGCACAGGAGGTATAAAAAAAAAAGCCAGTTCTGTCACTATACAGGTTGAGGTACAGGCAGTCGGAAGAAGGTTGGAACAAACCCAAGGAAGTACATGTTATGCCAACACAAAGAAGGGGAAAGGAGAGGGAGAAAAGAGGGACAAAAAAGGGGAAGATGATGGCATGGGGCGAGCAGGATACTAACCCATCCTGGGGGAGAGTGTTGTTTATGTCCCCACAGAATTGGGAGGGTACATGCAGGCCCCACCAGGGTGCACCAAATCTTGAGTGCAACGTAACCAGTAATCACATAGAGAAATGCATGAAAAGATTGGGCTACAGGGCTGGCCCCAGTGAGAGCCAAACTGACCCCTGTGATATTTACAGTGAACCCTCACCACTTCGTGCTTCGACTTCCGCGGCTTCACTCTATCGCGGTTTTTGCGTAACAGTGCATGCTCTTTCATTACTGCCACTGATTGGCTCATACTGTACACGCTTGATGCCATAAATAATATAATAAATAATAAATGATAATTGTAACGTCCAAAATGTTTTACTGTATTTTCCCTTTTTCGTTTAATAAATTGGGTAATACGAGTGTAATGGTAACTAAAGGGTGTTTTTTCATGTCCTCTATGCTCTAACTACGAAAATATTTGATTTACAAATAAGGAATCCTACTTCGCGGAATTTCATTTATCACGGTAGGGTCTAGAACCGATTAACCGCGATAAACGAGGGTTCACTGTATATAATCTTTTGTCAATTTGAGAGGATTCAGAATGAAGGGGTGGAGTCTTGCCTGTCATCATTGTATAAAATGAGGCCTCTGTGTGGGCATGGCCTTCCCCCTGAGGATTCTGGGACTTCCTATTATTTCTCCTTGGAGACTGAAGACCCTCTCTCTTGGCTCACTCCCTGAGAGACACTCTACTTAGAAGATACATGGCGCTACACAGATATAGGCTGTGCCCTTGGAACTGGAGAAGCCACGTGGAGACCCCTGCCAATGCTGAGATGCTTACACCATCACTGGATCCACAAGATTTCCACCCACTGGCCTGTGATCATCATGCATTTGGCATCATTGCATGTGTTTCATGAATCAGAAGAGGACTTTATAGATTGGTATCAGACATATGGGCTAATATTTGATCTATGGACTTGATCTGGACAGGGCTGGGATGTTTTCTCAATATTCAATTGCTCTTTTATATATAAACCTCTTTCGTATTCACAAAAGAGTGTCTATGGAATTGTTTCTCTAGTCTACCCAGTCTAACACACACCCCTCCATAGAAGCATGTGATACAGAGAATAATATTAAACCTACTTGTTGGGGAGAGGCGTCGGCATGTGACTCCCACACAGAAACAAACCAAGAAGGACAAAGAGAAAGGGACAGTCTAGACCCCATATGGGCAAACCAAGCCTGGAGGACGACTTCCCTGCAAGGAGTTGCTAAGGCACATAGAGGACTGTAGGGTCAACAACCACTCGACATATGATGTCCCCTCGCTGGATTATACCAGGACAGAGGGCAATACTGGGACACAGGGCAGATCAGGAATGGGAGCAAAGCCAAGCCACAAAGCCCCTGAAGTGTCCCAAAAATAGACTTCCGGCTAGCAGAGGCAGCTCCCAGAATTCCTCCAGGACCAGTGGGGAGACAGTCATAAAGGTCAGTGGACAGACCTGGAATTATGTATTTGTTTTTCAAGCTTTTCTTTCCTTTTTGTTCAGTCTCTGTTATTGCTGGGTTGCCTACTTGTATAAGACAGGCATGGAAAGCAAGCTTGAGGAGAAGGCAACGGAACCGATGGTTCTGCAGGGACTGCAGGGAGAAGGAGACAGAGGATGGGAGCTGTGAGCAAACAACCCCACAGCAAGGGAACAGCTAGGGAATAAAATCAACAACAAGGAGAACATAGAGATCCTCGGGGTGCTGGAGCAACAGCAATCAAGCTGAGAAGAATCTTTAAGAAGCAGAAATAGGGCGAGCATGACAGGATGCTGGGGCAGAAGGAAGGTAAAAGGAAACAGAGGAACCATCTAGGAAGCAAAGTTATGGATAGAGGTATAAGCATAGGTGTGTACATGTGCAAAACATTAGCACATAAAAATATAAGTATTGACCTATGTACATATATTTATATGTCAGCAGAGATACTGAACAGACTTCAGGCCTCTGTTCATGCCTTCCCTCAATGCAAGAACACCTTGTTATAACAACTTGGCATTTTGTGATGCTCATCCTTCTGGCATAATCGCTGAAGACAAAATGGGTGCACAAGCAAATGTGGTAAAGAAAGAGGATGGTGTCTTGCTATCAAAATATATAGTATCTAGGGTCTTAAAGGCTTGAAGTTACACAAGCGGCCATCTAGCAGAGAAGCAACAAGCCCATATGGAAGAAGCACACCAGCCTGTGCAATCATGAGGTGATGCCAGGACCGGGAAACAGGCGTCAGATGACCCCAAACAAACAACCAAAGAAACAAAAGCATATTGTTGAGAATGAGGTGAGTTGGAGAAGAGACTCCAAACCCATCAGTCGACAAGGGGCCATCCCCTCACAAAGGGGTCACAAGGAAGGGATGAGTCAATCAGGGTGCAGTAAAGCACCATTGCAACACACAATACTCTTCTGATTCCTTGAGCCTGTCTCACCCACCTACTATCACGACACCCTAGTACTGCTTTTCACTGCAGGCTAGACCGGAGCATGGGCACAGGTACAGCCAGGAGATACAAGCCCACGACACACAGAGCCAGGAAGAGGAATGGGAGTAGCGATACCAGAAGGGTAGCGGGAAGGTGGGGAAAGAATGGGATAAAGCGTGAACATATGATCGACATATAACCACACACCCTGCCCCCTCCAATGGCACAAACAACAAAAAACTGCAGGGGGAGGAAGACAGCGGTCGGTGTAAGATATGAAAAACATACTAATTTATAATGTATCAAGGGGTCATGAGGATTGGGGTGGGGAGGGAGAGAAATAAGATGAGCTGATATCAATGGCTCAATAGGAAGTAAATTTCTAGAAAATAATGACGGCAAATAGGTAACATCATAATAAATTGAGAAAAGCTTGAAGTGGTCAAGCATTTCATCTTACATGGATCCACAATTAAAGTTCATGGAAGCAGCTATCAACAAACCAAACAACATGTTGCATTGGGCAAATATGTTGAAATGTTGAATAACAAGTCTATAAATTTAAGGACTAAGCTGCATATGACTTACATCATGGTATTCTTAATTGTTCCTTATTCATGTGTAAGTTGGGCATTGAATGAGAGAGACTGGTGAAGAATTCATTGATTTGAATTATGGTGCTGGCAAAGAATATTGAAAGTATCTTGGACTTTCAAAAGAACAAACTAATATAACTTGAAAGAAGTACAGCCAGAATGCTCTCAAGAAGCTAAGATAATGAAGCCCACAACTTTCCTCTGGTTCTTGAACGTTTCCTCCCCCCAACTACCAGGACCCCAATTTTGCCTTGCAGACCTGGTTGGACCAGATGATGCACAGTGGTACGGACGGGAATTGGGAACGCAGGGAATCTAGGACAGAGGAACCTCTCAGGACCAGGGGTGACAGTGGCGATACCAGGAGGGAAAGGGGATGTAGTAGGGGGGAATGGATCACAGGGAGCTACGTGTGGCCTCCTCTCTGGGGGACGGGCAGCGGAGGGGTGGGTGAAGGGAGACGCTGGACAGTGTAATATAAGATACAATAATAATTTATAAATTATTAGGGGTGCATGGGGGAGAGGGGAGGAGGAAGGGAAGGGGAGGGGGGAAAAAGGAAAATTAGAGGCTAGTGAATTTTGGGAATGATGAGGGCAACAAATGTATAGATGTGCTTTACACAATTGATCTATGTATTGTGATGAATTGTATGAGCCCCAATAAATTGATTAAAAAAAAAAAGAAACTAAGATAGTGAGATACTATCTCACATATTATAGATAAATTATCATTAGAGATCAATCTTTACAGAGTGACATAGTGCTTGGTAAAGTAAAACAGCAGCAAAAAAGGAAGACCTTACACAAGATGAATGGACATGGTGGCTGCAACAATAGGTTCAAACACACCAGCAATTGTGAGGATGGTGCAGGCTGTGGTAGTGATTTTTCTGTTCTGTGTAGGGTCGTTATGAGTCAGAATCTACTTTACTGCACTTAACAACAACAAGAACATTTTAATCTCAAATATTCTTTATTTCAATAGAGAAGTCATGACATAATATTATAATCTATTGAACAGATATTTGTTGTTGTTGTTGTTGCTAGCAGTGTCCAAGTTAGCCCTTGACACTTGATGACCCACATACAATGAAACACAATGTACACCACTCTTACATCATCCCCCTTTATCAGTTGTGGATCAGGACGTTATCGTCCATAGGATTTCATTGGCTGATTTTCAGATATAATCGACCATTTATTCCTATTCCTTCAACTAGATACTAATTTATAATATGTACTAATGACATTCATGCATATATGTTTTTATATGGTATGATAAAGAGTAAAAATTATTGACTGACCTTTGCTGATGCCCTATTTTATAAATTCCAAGGTGTTCGCATTTTCAGATTAACAACTCTCAGATCATATTGCATCTTATACTTCATGTTACCTCAAAATGAAAATCAATGCAGTCATAACAAGATTTCATTGTTTAGAAGCCTATCTTTGATATACTCTGGTAACACCACCAGCATAAAGGAGTTTTATACTCAGTGAATTATGATATTTATCTACCAAATTTTAATCCTTATCTACCAAAATTTCCTCCCACAGTTAATACACCAGGGTGTCCTGCTTTGTTGCTGTTCTTGTGATTGTTTTGGGTTTGTTGTTGTGTTAAAGTTTGAGCCCTAATGTCATAATCATTCTTGTCAAAGGCATCAATAATTTCCATGAAATGTATATCAATTGTTCTTAAAATAAATATTCACTTCCAATTTGAATAAAATAATATATCTTATAATCCTTAGAGGTGGATTTAGAGGAAGCACATATATTAAAATGAAAAGAATATATTAATTTTATTGGTATTGTATCACCCCTCACATTCATAATCTTCTCCCAAAAATTACCAGAAGGTTCAAACATGTTCACTTCCAAATTCTCTATTTTAAACCTCACATATATGCATAAAATTTTGTAAATAGTAATTATTTTTACAAATATATTCATAAACAGATGTTTCAAGGAATGAAATGAATCCTGCAATCAGAAAATATGCAGCTTGAGTGCTGCAGGGCATAGTAACTTGAACATAGAGAAAATACATTAGTTTCTCCTTCTAGGATATAGTATAAAAAAGATTCTTAACTATATCTAATTTCTTCTCATTAACTTGTTAAATATTCAAATGGAAAGATTATTGTTTTTAAAATAAAATTTCTATTATTGTATAAATGGGAAAAATACTGAAGTAACCAGGTTATATATTCCAATTTAAATGGAAATGGTAGTTTTGTTAGCATAGAACCACAGCTGTAGTAAGAAAAAAAAGAGTAGTAAATAAAAGAAAAAATAATATTGATTTTCCACTTTTTATGAGCATTCTTTCAAAGTTAGGTCAATATTAGTGACAAGAGCTTTTTTAGGTGCTAAGCTTAGGAGGTTATCATAAAATAATGAGGATATTATCTAGATGCTAAGCATAACAGGGTATCATATCATAGCTTAACATAGAAATTGACATTAGTAAATATTGCAGAAATAATTCCATGAGGAAAGAAGAAAAACTGAGGTTATCAGTTTTGAGAATGTATAAAGTCATGGTTGTAATTAATTGGAGAGAAATGAAGACTAAAACATATCATAAACAAATGATTACACAGTCCAATAATGTGCTTTTCTAATTAATATGTTCAGAATACGCTTTTCATAATTTCAAAATCATAACCAAAACCTGACAATAGCTACTGTAGCCAGAGCACATGCCATGCAAAGGAAAATTTTAAAAGGGAGTAGGTACAGCAACAGCCAATTAGCCAGAGGTTTAGTTTCCAATAACTTTAGTCTGTGCAACTTGAACAGCATTACTGTTTACAATGGAAGAGCTGGGTAAAATGTACTAAAAATCCATCTATATCTACGGTGGAGGCCTGGTCCACAATGTTCTTGGCTGCTAACTGAAAAGTCAATGGTTCAAGCCCACCCGTGGCTCTGTGTAGAAAAAACTTGACAATCTGCAAAAGTATAGCCTACGAAAATCTATGAATCAGTACGATTCTGTCCTGTTGGGTCACTATGACTTAGAAGCAACTTGAGAGCATAGATCCCAAGAACATATACTTGTAAATTTATATATCAGTGTGTCCATTGACTTGGAGGCTTTCAAAAATGAACAATGCAAAAAGAATGAACAATGCGGAAAAGTGTTTTGAAACCAAGATCTAGGAATGAAAAAAAACACCAAGAGATAAAGCTTGGAATTTGGTTCATTTTTTGTCGGTGTATCTGCTGCTTCCACTAAGTGATCTTAAGAGTAAAAAGAAATTTTAAAGGACCCAAGACAATGGAAGACAAATTAAAGATAAGGGATAGAAGAACAATGAATCAATGTTATAATAGCCTTTCCAGGGTCTATAAACTGTATTCATATCACCTCAAGTTCTGAAACTATTGTTGTGATTAATTTTTATTATCACTTTTATTTGCCATGCATTAGCAAAATATTCCTTTTTGGATAATTATATCATATAGAGTTTCAAATTACTTCTGAAATTATTTTTAATACATGATGTCCAGTCTAAAATAAAAATGACCAAACATATAAAAAATTGATATGCTCAAAGTCAAAGACATTATTGAAGAAAATAAAAATAAATCCACAAGCCATTATAAATATATCACAACTCTACAGGGTATATTGTATAAAATGCACATAAGGGTCTGGAAATTTAGGACAGAAACTGAACTTGCTAAATAAAATCAAATTGAAAACATAGGACTAAAAAGGAAACCTGAAATAAAATGCATATTGTATAAACTTAACAGTTGACTGAACAATGGATTCTTGAACTCAATTATTGTAAATAGACAAATTTGTCATCATCAAACTGCAGAGGATTGAGGCTAAAGAGAGAAACTTAAAGACAAAAAAAGCAAAAAACCATTCCATTCATAAATGTAATAATAAAAAGTACTATTGATGGCTTATAAGAAATAAAAATAGGAGAAAGAATAAAATATTTAAAGTTCTTGGGAAAAACAGTAAATTATTAATTATCTAAAATAAATATCTTCCAAAATGAAGAAATAAATATTCAAATAGAAATTAAAGGAAAATATTCAAATAAAAACAAACATGAACCATTTCTAGTACAGTCTAATTAAAACAAATTCTGAAAGAAAAAGACTCAGGTGTTAATTAGAATCTAGAGTAACTAATCAAGACATCTAGGGATAGTATTTATGTTCATGAATATTAAATGATATTTTAAACATTCTATGATTTAAATGTGAAATAAAATAATAAGCACACTTTATAAATATAATAAGATATTTATATAAATATGAGCACAGTCTATCAATGATAACTTCATGGGACAAAAGTGGTATAATGCTTGTATTTACAAATTCTTGTATTTATATACTTGAATGTTGTTAATGATTTATTCCAGTGAGTTAAAGATATATACAAGGGGGTATCTGCCAAAAGAAAAACAGAATTTCCCCCCCAAATCTATATATTTAATTTTTTTTACAAAACAACCTTATCATCCTCAAAGTACTCTCCATTACACTTCCTACATTTGCCAAATCTACAATTCCGTCCTTGGAAATAGTTCTCAAACTCATCTGTTTGGATGGCTGACAGCACCTCATTTTTTTCTTCACCTTTTCTATGTCATCAAATCGCTGTTCTTTCATGTTCCTTTTCATTTGAAGAAACAAAAGAAGTCACACGAAGTGAGGTCAGGTGAATCAGGCACGTGGGGTGAGAGGCATCCTGTATTTTTGGCTAAAAACTGGCACATTGAGATGGTTGTGCGAGCAGGCACATTGTCGCGGTGGCAAAATCAATGCCCTGTCTGCCACAAATCCAGCCTTTTTGTTGCACACTGTTACTCTATCTTTTCAGAATAGGAAGTTTGATGAACAGTCTGACCTTGCAGAGAAAACTCCAAATGGACTATTCCCCTCATTTAGAAAAAACAAATGAGCATCATCCTCATATTTTATTTTACCTAATGAGCTTTCAGGGGGTGAGGTGATGAAGGCATTTTCCGCTGGATTGATTGATGTTTGCTTTCAGGGTCGTAAGAATAACACCATGTCTTGTCACCAGTAATGACCATGGGGAAAAGGTTGCTTCTGAACTGTTTTTTCAAAGCATGGCATGTTTCCACTGAAGCTCATGGTGCTGCTCAGTCAGAACCTGAGGCATAAATTTTGCAGCGACCCTTCTTATTCCCAAATCTTCTGCTAAAATTAGCTAAATTGAGCTCCTAGATACTCCAGCTACTTTCCCCCATATTTTGATGGCTCTTTGTCAATCTTCGAGAACAAGTGCACAAATTTTGTCAACATTTTCATACATTGGATAAGTTGACAGATGTCAACACGAAGTTTGTCATCAATCGACATTTCACCTTTTTTGAAACAAGAAAACCACTCAGATATTGAGTTTTTCCTATAGCGGTGTCCTTTTAAGCTATGCTTAACATTACAACAGTTTCTGCGCATTTTTTTTTCTGAGCAGGAAACACATTTTAAAGTCACACGCTGTTCTCTTAAATAGGCCATCACCAAAAATGAGGTTCAAGTGAAACTGCTGTAACGAAAAAATTCACTGTGACCAGAGAGAACCTTCCAAGGCAACCCCACTGGATGCACTAACTCAGAGAAATATGCTTGAGGCCCACCTATCAGGGAAAAATGCGACTACAAAAGCTCCACCCAACGGAGATTATTCCGTTGTTTTTGTTTGTTTGGGGTTGGGGGGTACTCTCTCGTATATTAAACCCTAGAGTTTCCCATAAAAAATAAAATGTAATATATTAAAAGCTAATTGAGATAAAATGAAACATAAAGTTTTAATTGATTGGGAATAACAGGGACCACATTTTCTCTCCCCTCTTAACTACAAAGCAGGTGGCACAGATAGTTTGCTCTCCGCTATTAATTGGAATGTTGATTATTTGAGTCTACTCAGTAATGTTACGGAAGAAAGGCCTGGTGACCTAGTTCTAGAAGATTACTACTAAGAAAACCCATTGGAGTACAATTCTATTCTAAAGCACCTGAGTTAGAATTGACTCCATGGCAATAGCTAACTATGTTAACTTTTCTGAACGATGAACATGGGATAGTTTCCCATTCATTTGTTTTGTTTGGCTCCAACCCATAGATACTCTCTGCACAACAGAAAGAAGCACTCCTGGTCCTGCGCCATCCTTGCAATTGTTCCTGTGTCCCACTGTTGGCACTGCTGTGTCAATTCATCTCACTACGGACCTTCCCTTTTGCACTGCCCCTCCACTTTAACAAGCATAACACCATTCTCCAAGGATGGGTTTCTCCTGATAATATGTACAAAGTCTTTAAGATGAAGTCTTGCCATCCTTGCCTCTAGGAGCACTTTGGCTATTTTCTTCCGAGACAGATTTGTTTGCCCTTTTAGAAGTCCTTTGTTTTACCTTTCAGTGTTTTAACAGAAAAGTAAAACAAATCTATGTGATCCAAAATGTGTCCTTGAGTTTACCTCACCTGAATACCAAACATCACAAGCACAGATTCGAAGCATTGAGCCTGAATGACAAAAGACCTGGTGAGCTGTGGGAAGACATCAAGACCAGTATTCTTTCCATTCATTTAGATCTCTTTAAATGAATTTCAATAATGTATGATTTTCAGAGTATAGGTTTGCACTTCTGTTAAATTTACTTATAAGTAATGGATTTGTTTTAGTGTACTGCATTTAGGTAATCTACAGATTCAACACCATTCCTTTCATAATCTCAGCTGCCCTGTTTTACCAATTGACATGCGGATTCCAATATTCAGATAGAATTATAATGAACTAGAAAAAGCTAAAACAATCCTGAAAAATGAGAAAAAAAAGTAGGTCTCGCTAGTCACACTTTCAAAGCTTAGTACAAACAAACAGTACTCAAAGGAGTGTACTCCTGGCATTAAAGTCCAAAAATAAAACCATACATTTGTGTTCAAAGGACTTTCAAGTATATCATGATCACTCAATGAAGAACTAATAGTCTTTTCTACAAATGGTACTGGGACAACTGGATAATCACACACCAAAAATAAAACCAGACCCTTACACAATACCACAGACAAAAAAGCACCTCATAATGGATTAAAAACCTAAATATATAAACAAAATTATGAAAACAAGGGATGGGATTGAATCTTTTTAACTATGGACTTGACAAAGTATTCATTCACAACATAGATATATTGGAGCTAGTAAAAATAAAAATTTTAAAACAAATATCAAGAAAGTGAAAACAAAAACCTTCATAGAATGTGAATATTTGCAAATTATTCATACAAATTCTATCTATAATATACTATGAACTCTTATAATTCAATAATAAAAATAAAAACAATTCAAGAAATGGGCAAAGCAACTGAACAGTCACTTCTCCAAATTAGACATACAAATAGCCTATATGTATATGAAACTATATTCAAGATTATTAGTCATTAAGGAAATGAAAAAAAATCACTCTGGAAATCAGCTTCATGGTTCTTCAAACAGGTAAATCCTAGGTCTAAGCAACACCACTCCTAGATAAATACCAAAAAGAATTTTAAAAAAACAGATATTCAAACAAATGCTTGTACATGACTGTTCATGACAGCATTGTTCACAGTAGCCAAAAGATACTAGCCACCAAAATATCCATAATCAGATTAATGGACAAACAACACATGCTAGATCCATATGTAATATTTTTCAATAAAGAAAAAGAAATGGAGTAAGATGCAACTTGGTTGAAACTTGAAAATATCCAACATCCAAGGTGAGAAAAGCCAAGTACGAAAGATCACATATTATATGATTCTATTTATATGAAAAGTCCCAAATAGATGAATACAAACTCAAACCCATTAGATTCTAGCTGAATTATGACTCATAGTGACCCTATAGGAAAAGTTGAAACTACCCCATAACGTCTCCAAACCTGTAAATCTTTCAGGAATCAGATTGCCTAATCTTTCACCCAGAGCAGTTGGAGGATTTGAAGTGCCAATCTTGCAGTTAGCAACCCAGTTCTTAACTACTGCACCACCAGGGATCCTAAGTGAATCCAAGGGAAAGAAAATGGTGACTCTCCACAAAACAAAGTTGTTGTTGCTGGAGGCTGAGGTGAGAGAGGAATATGCAGTGACTGCTTACTTGATAGGTGGTCTCCTTTTCCTAAAACCAAACCCACTGCCATCAAGTTGGTTCCAGCTTATAAGGACCCTACTTAAAGTTTGCAAGTTTGTAAATATTTAACAGGAGCAAATAGACTTATTTTTCTCCTGTGGAGTCCCTGGTGGGTTTGAACTGAGGACCTTAGGGTTTGCAGTCTTATGCTGGCCAGGACTACTTGTTATCACTTTTGGGCATGGTAAAATATTTTGAAATTAAACACCGGTGATGGCCGCAACTCATTATGAATACAATAAATGGTACTGGATTGTACACTTTAACATGGTTAATTTTATGTGACATAAATTCTATCTCAATAATACAAAAGTAAATAAATGATGATGCTACATGTTTATACACACTAGAATGACTAAAATTTTATTTTTAAAAATGCCAAGTTTTGGCAAGAATGTAAAGTAACAGTACTCACATTACATGGTGTGTACACAAAAATTAGAATATATTCTGTCAATATCTGAAATTGCATAATATATACTTACCACTTGGAAAAGCTAAAAAACAAAGCGAAAATCTTATAACTTTTTTCATAAAATAGAAATAAAATGCAATTCCCTACAGTAGTCTAATAGGTACATGAAAACATTATCACCAAAGACATAATCAGAAAGGAAAATTACAGGACTCTCTAACACAAATATACATCAAAAAATTCTAAATAAATTATTGAAACAAATATATATATATATATCAACATAGTACAGCAATTTCATGAGAGACAATGAACTAGTGTCTTTCAGTTAAGATATGCAGGAGATGGGGGAAGGGAGTGGTGAGCAAACAACGCCATAGCCAGGGGAATAACTAGGTAATTAACATAAAAATGAATAGGACATAGAGATCCTGGGGGTGTTGGAGCAATAGCAATCTAGTTGAGAGGAATTATTAAGAGGCATAAGAAGGACGAGGGTGATGGTGGGGCTAAATGGAAGCTAAAATGAAACAGAGGAAAGATCTAGCAAATAAAGCTATGGATAGAGGTATATACATAGTTGTGTACATATATAAAAACATTATTTCATAAAATAGAGGTATGAACCTATGTATATATATTTATAAGGTAATACACTGAGACACTAGGTGGACATCCGGCCTCTGCTCTGCCTTCCCTTAAGGCAAGAACACTTTCTTTTAACAACTTGCCATTCTGTGATGCTCACACTCCCTGGCACAATCACTGAAGACAAAATGGGTGCAAAAACAAAAGTGGTGAAGAAAGCGGATGATGCCCTGCTATCAAAAAATATAGTGTCTGGGTTCTAAAGGATTGAAGTTAGACAAGCGACTATTTAGCAGAGAAGCAATAAGCCCACATGGAAGAAGCACACCAGCCTGTATAATCATGAGGTGTTGCTGGGACTGGGTAATAGGCATCAGATGACCCCAGACAAACAAACAAATAAAACCATATTGTTAAGAAGGAGGTGGGTTAGAGACTCCAAACCCATCTGTAGTCAATGGGACATCCCCTCACAAAAGGATCACAAAGAAGAGATGAGTCAACCGGGGCGCAGTATAGCATCCATGAAACACACAATAATATTGCTCTAGTTCCTTGAGACTTCCTCACCCCCCCACTATCATGACAACCGTCCTCCCCTTTCACTGCAGGCTAGACTAGAGCATGTGCACAGGTACAGATAAGAGATAAGAGCTCAGGACACACAGAATCCAGGAACAGGAATGGGAGTAGTGATACCAGGAGGGTAGGGGGAAGATTTGGAGAGACGGGTAGGAAGAGGGAACAGATTACAATGATCGACTCATTAACCCCCATCCCCCAAACCGGGGGCTAAACAACAGAAATCGTTGGGGGAAAGGAGACAGCAGTTGGTGTAAGATATGAAAATAATAATAATTTACAATTAATCAAGGGGTCACAAGGATGAGGAAGAGGAGAAAAAAAGGAGTTGGTATAAGGGCTCAATAGAAAGCAGATGTTTAAAAAAGAATGATGGCACTATATGTACAAATATGCTTGATGCATGGATTGTTATAAGAGCTGTAAGAGCCCCCAATAAAATGATATTTTAATTAAAAAACTATTTAAGAGGATAAATAAATTATTTCAAGCTGTTAAATTCTTAGGCAGTTTGTTGTCTAGCACAGATAACTGATATAGAGCGAATATACCTCTATATGGACCAATGTCAGCAGTTCAACCCCACCAAGAGCTCCACAGAAGAAAATCGAAGCTATCTGCTCATGTAAAAATTTACAGCTTCAGAAACTCTACATAGGGTCACTATGTATCCAAATCCATTAAATGACAGTGGGTTTAGGGTTTACATGGACCAATAATATTATACAATGAAATAAATATGATTAATTAAAGTTTACATATGATATTCGAAGCAATAAAAAGAAAGCAGTGAAATATATTTATCCAAACACATCTTCCTTCCTCAGAGTGGCAAAATGGTTAAAATGAGACTTTACAGTGATTTTTTTCTGGATTTATGTTCTGGCCCCAGCCATTACTAATTGTGTAATATTGGAAAAATAACTAGCAGTGCTGATTTAGTAAGAGGGGAATAATAATAGCACTTGGAGCATGACTGCTTACCATAAGATTGTCTATGAGAGAGAAAGACCTGGTGATTTGTTTGTATGAAGGTTAAAGCTAATAAATGCCTATCGGGAAATTCTACTCTGTCACATGGGGTTGCCAGGAGTTGGAACCAACAGGACAGCACACAGCAACCACAAAATGGATGTAAATGATCGATTAGCTTTGTGGTATTTGTAAACCTTTTTGAACAGCAACGACCCTCTACTGGATGTCCCTGGATTACAAATAAATTCTCTTCCTAAATATGTCTTTAAATTGAATTTGGGTTTCAGAATAGCTAGGTACAGTGTGTATCTAAAGTCAGATGCTGAAATGATCATCATCGTATATAGTGCACCTTGCTATGCATTGTAAACCATTAAGCAAACCCTTCTATATACACTAAAATATCTTCAATGTAATAGTCATATAATTATAATTATGTTTTGATATACGTCTAAAAATTCCATTTATTATTGGTTTGTAACCAGGGGCTATAGGTAAATTGGACATTAATAGCTTGGGGATTGCCTATGTATAGATGTTTACCATCCATCTAATATAAATCAATGATTGAGATGAAAATATTTTGATCTGATACCAGATTTCAAAAATGACGAAATTTAACAGCTATCAATTGATCTAAGACACAGGTTTTTCCATGTTCTAAATGAAAAATTCTAATTTATTTCAATTAAGCCATAGTTTATCTAATTGCTATGTTTGATATAAACATACATTTTAAATATTGGTGGCTAAAATTAAGAACACATTTGAGCAGAAAGCAACCGTGTATTTCACGCAAAGAAACCTGTTACTGCTAACTGAATCAAAAGGGCAATTACTATAGACAATTTAGCTATTAAAACTTGAAACAGCAATCACAAAAGTGACAGATTTGTGACACTTTTCCACTTGATCATTTCCATTTCTGTTTGTAGAAGCGAGAAATAACTTTCATTAAATCAAAGGGCAAATCCATTAATTAATGAGGCATACCATCATTAGGTAAATGTGAAAATTAAAGGTGGAGTGTTTTGTTTCCTTCCAAATAGAAATAATATTGATTTTATCTGGCACTAAAGGAGATAAATCCTTTGTATAAGAAAATTAAGACTGAGAAATATGGTTTTCACACTCAAGGATAAGACTTTGGAGACTACAAGGAGAAAGGGGCTAGGGCAGGGGCTGGGCAGGGGCTGGGAGAGAGAAGGGACAGGAAACTGACAGGAACCCATAGAAGGAAGGAGGGAGGGGAGGAAGAAGGAATGGGAAGGAAGGAAGGAAAGGAGGGGGAGAGGGGAGGAGGGAAGGAGCGAGGAAGAAAGTGAGACATATATAAGAGTCGCTATGGGTTACTGATACGATTTGCCGACATAGGCTGCACAACCTCATAGAATATGTTTCCCTTTCTAGTAATTGCATTCCATAACAAAAGTTTTATATCTACACATATCAAACTAAATAAATAGCTATAAATTTTGAAAAAGAGATAGAAAAGGGCCACAGCCTTTAAAATCCTCCAGCTGCCTTACCCATTAGATGCACACCTTACTGTGAGTGACTCGAAAAGGCAAAAGAAAACTCAAGAGGACTTGTATTCTTTAGCAACACACAAATTCATCTCAAACAAACAACAAAGGAACGATAATCAGATAACTCAGAAAAATATAAAGAAGGCATTAATGTCACCCTCAAATTCACAACACATTGTACCTCTTACTATGTACATCCACTATGCACATCTTAAGGTAAATTCTTCCAGACATTCGCCTATGTAAATCGATACTTTGTTTTACTTTTTCAAATTATACCATACTATATACCCTTTTAAAATTAATATAAGTCCATTATTTTTCATATCAGAACACATAGTTCTAAAGTGTAGTTTCAGTGGCTCAAGTATATAACCTGTTTTTGCAAGAACCACTTTCTTAGATATGTGTAGGTAATGAAATCTCTGGTCCTCAGCTTGTGTTAAGCTAGTATTTTAACAGGGATTTCCCTCAATGTCATGGAAAAAGAAAGGAAAGAAAAGCATTTCCCAATGTTACAGATCAGCTCTATCCCAGAGCACTTCTTCAAAATTCAGTAATGCTTATATTTAGATAACTTCGGGTGAACTGTAACATAGTCTCGTGTAATTTCTGAGTATACTCATGCATCTTGCCTAGGGCATGTGAATGACTTTCTAAATTTCTTCAAATAAAAGTCCATTGTTTGAGTCCATTTCCATTGATGGAGAGCTTTTATTTTGTTATAAAGAAGAACTACTCCACAGTGTTTTCTTGGTTTTAATTTTTATGAAAACACATCAAATAAAACTCACTGTTATTGAGTCAATTCTGACCCATAGAGACCCTATAGCCAGGGCTTTATTCTACTACAGTGCAGTTGAATGGGTTCAATCCACCAACCTTTAAATTAGTAGTCAAGGACAAATCACTTGCACCACATAGAGACCTAAGGAAATGGGTGCTTTTGAATGCTCTGATTTCACAAAGAAACGCTCCCTGCCTCTCTTTTTATTCCTTATACAGTCATTGGTCTCAGGTGGCTGCTTGAAGGTACAGTTTGGGGACAAAGTGGCACCTAGGCAGACATGCGTGCCTGCATCAGTTCTTCAGACAGCCCTTTCAGAATGCAAGCTTCCCCAACTTAGAGTTGATCTAAGAGCCTTGGAAAAGGTAGGACCGGATACCAGGTTTGCCTTTTTGAAGTTACCTTTGTCCTTAGCCCTAGTAGGTTAAGCATTGCCCTACTAACCACAAGGTGAGCAGGTTTAAAAAAAATACTAGCATTTCCACAAGAGAAAGATGACGCTTTCTATTTTTAAAAATATTTCCAGCCTCGAAACCCTACAGAGGCAGTTCTCCTCTGACCTATATGATATGACTGGACTCAATGGGAGTATGCTTGAGTTTTTGTCTTAATTCAGCATTTTATTAGTTACTGTGAACTATTGACTGCTTTCCAGCTTTCTGACAAATTTGGATATGTCGGTCTCTGTTTGTTGTTGGCATTTTTGTCAGAGTAGAGGTTCATGGGACTACTTTCATTCCCAATGATGCCATTTCTGTATTTTTTAAAATATTAAATATTAAAATCAAAAGATGAAATAAAACACCCAAATTTTACCTCCTAGAATTTTTAACATTAAGAATTAACCAAGATACCTATATTCATACATACAGATGGTAACTAGCACTTAGTTAGAAGTAATTATAGCTGTTATACCATGGATATCATATAATTATATAAACATAATTTCTCAATTTAATTTAACAAAGCACTAGTAATTGATCTGTAGGAATAAATATGAAGGAATAACTAAACTCCAGATACATATATACTTACCCTAAAGAAACTAATTTCTAAATAATATGTTGAAAGTATTAAAATATGTAGAAAATATTTTCACAAATTGCTGTATCTTTTTATTTCTCATGTATAGGAGATAATCAAGTTTTTAAAAGTAAATTTTACCTTGCAATCTTTCCAAACCCTATAATTAACTGTTATAATTTTCTTGGAATTTCTTTTGGGTTATCTATGCTAATCATCATATAATCAGATTGAATTCTTTCCTTTGATCCTTATGTCATTTATTTATATTTGTCTTGGCTTACAAAACACCCTGGGGCCATCCATACAATGCTGAACAGTGATAATGACGGCAGACGATCACATGTCTTACTCAAGATTTTAAAGTGATAAAACTGTTCCCTTTTGTGGCGGAGACAATACTATGTATTCAGCAGAGCACATTGCTTTCTTCACTTTTCCGACATTCTGAAGAAAACTATATTGCCAAGTGTCTCTTGCAGTTAGGTCAATTGAGAACATGGAACTGGTTTGGCCAAGAAATAATGAGCATAAAGTGACACAAAACTCTCCAAAACTTGCCCTGAAAAAGATCTAATGGGACTTACCCACTCCTTATTTTCATGTAATATTGAAGTCCATGCATTTTGTTTGTTAAAGCTATGAAATGGAGGCAGCATGGCTCCCTGAGTCAGCAGTTGGGAAGGTGTTGTTCTGGAGAGCTGCCAGACCAGAATTGGACGTTGCCTAAATGAGAAATAATGTGTAAAGGTATCATAATTTTGGTGCTCATCTGTTGCTGAAATAAGTCCTTTCTCCTTGAACTAGTTAGAGCAGATTCTATTCTCTACATATCAACCCTGAACAACACGTCATCTTGTTCTTGTTCGCTAAGAGGTTGTCTTTTGCTATTTGAATTCATGAGGGATGCTGAATTTTGCCACATATATTTTGCTTATCTAGTGTATTTATTTCATTTCTTCCTTCAAAGTTTTAATGTTGTAAATTACATTAGTAGATTTGAAATATAAAATCAGACTTTCATTTCCCAGAGGAAACTAGCATCAATGATGATATATCATTATTATACAGAGTTGACTCTGCATTAAAAATGTTTCACTATGGGTTTTGGATCAGTGGTCAGTAACTTCTTTTGTTCTACACGTTTCTGATTTTAATATTAAGATAACACTAACTACAATTAAATGAGTTTAATTGCATGCCCAGTTTTCTTTTTCAAAAAAGGCTGTATAAAACAGAAATTCTTTGTTCCTTAAACAAGTGTTCCCTTAAAGATTTACAGTCTTAGAAACTCTATATAGTGTTACTATGTATTGGAATCACCTCAATTACAGTGTCTTTTGTTAGATCCCACCATTTGCTGATCCATTGACCTATTGAAGGACATTTGGGTTGCCTCTAGATTTGGGAAATTATGAATACACCTGCTGAAAATATTTGTGTTCAGGTTTAGGCATGCACACAAGCTTTCACATCATTTGGGTAAATATCTGGAAGAACAAGTGCTGGATCATATTCTAAGGCTATTTTTAGCTCTAGAAGACACTGTCAAATAGGCTTCCGATGTTGCTGTACCCTTTTGCAATTGCATTAGCTATGAATTGGAAATCTTGTTTCTCTGCATCCTTACCAGTAATTCATATGGACAATTATTTGCGTTTTATCATTTATAATAGATTCATCTACCAATTTTCTGTTATGTGGTGGCTTGCATGTTGCTATGATTCTGAAAGCTATGGCACAGATATTTAAAATATCAGTAGGGTCACCCATGGTGGACAAATTTCAGAAGAGCTTCTAGACTAAGGCAAACGAAAAAGGAAGGCCTGGTGATCTAGTTCCAAAAGTTGGGCCATAAAAACAATCCATAGATCACTGACATAGTGCTGAAAGAGGAACTCTGTATGTTGGAAGACAAAAAGCCTCTCAAAATGAAACTAGTGAAGAGATATTTTCAAAGATGGAGTAAAGTCCTAAGGACCATCATTTGTTGAACATGACTCAAGATTAGAAGTAATGGCAGCAAATTTCCATTATTACTCAAAATGTATAATGTATCATGTATGAATCTAGTAAAATCAGAAGTCATCAAAAATGAAACAGAAGGACTATTTAGGTGGTTCAAACAGTTAAAATCTCAATTGAAACAGTCATGATCTCAGCTGAAAGGTGGGTGTTTGTATCCACTCAGAGGCATCAAGATCTTAAAATCTGAGTCTGAGAGTTCAGAGTCTGGAAAGCCATCTACAGTTTTACTCTGTATACATGGGGTTGCCATCAGCCAGCATCAACTCAATGGCAGCAACAACTACAACAGCAATCAATATCCTAGGCATAATTCCAATGAATCAGACTTGTATTGGCTATGACTCCAACATGTTTGTGGCCTCCCATTCTCTAAATGACACATTGAAAAGGAATAACCTTGTACTCAACATCAAAAAAACATTTTCAAGATATATCTAAAAGTGAAACATTGTGGTAGTTTAATGCCTACACGTCTACAAAGAAGGCAATTGCATATGATTTTTTTTAATGTATGCACATGTACCAATGGGAATGTTAAATGATACGGCCACTGTGCAAAACAGGTTGGAAGTTCCTCAGAAAAGTTAAACACAATATTTACCACATGATCCAGCAATCCTTGTCTGGTGTATGTGCCAAAAAATAGAAAAAAAGAAGCACTCAAAATGACACTTGTATAATATAGTCGATTCACCATTTGGATAGTCTTTATTTATGGTAAATTTGGTCTTCAATAAACTGCTAAACCCATGCCATGGGAAAAGTATAGTCTTTTTTAACAAATGCTGCTGAAACAAGTGGAATTCAACAAAAGAATGAACTCAGACTCACACCTTACACAATATAGGAAAACCACATAAAAATGGATCAAGGTAGGAGTAAAATGATAAATGATCAAAAGGCATCAAGGTAGGAGTAAAATGATAAAACTCTTAGAAGAAAACATGAAATTAATGTTTGAGGGTATAGATTCCAACAATGGATTCTTAGATATGACACTAAAGGACACGCAATAAAAGACTCCTTGTTCACATGCCAATCTCAAATCAAATTCACAGTCAACTTTTAAATTTATTAGCTTTGTAGTATTAAGGTATTCTTTATTCCTATTTGTTTTTTTCTCCATTATTGAACATGGGTAATTTGTATGTCCAACTACTGTTCAATGGTCTCTATGCTCATTCCATTGTGCCAGCTTTGTTTCATCAATTTTGTTTCAGTTGTTAGCTTTCTACATACTACATGACTCTTTATACATGACTGTTATAAATTAAAAAATACTATTAACATCAAACGTACTGCCATCATGTTGATTTTGCATTATAGTGAGACTATTAGGCAGAGTAGAACTGATCCATTTGGTATTTGAGATTTTCAATCTTTCCCGATGTAGACAGTTTCATCTTGCTCCCTGAAAGTGGCTTGTGGCTTTGAAAGCAGTCTCACCACTAAGCATTCTGGTCTTTTAAATGATTTTGAGTTTTATTCCACAATTTTCTCCCATTCTGTCCAAGACCTTTTAATGAAATCCCTCGCAGAAAAGTTGGTAGTGGTAGCTGGTCACCATCTAATTGGTCTGGTCTCAGTGTTATAGACACTGTTGTTCATGGGATCCATTAATCCACTGTACTAATTGTTTCTTATTTTCTTCCATGTACATCACCATCTTTGCAGACAGGGAGAAACCTTTGCTGCACCTCAGAAGAATGCTCACGAGCTTTTAGGACATCGGTCGCTGCTCATCCATATAGGATGCA
The DNA here is from genome assembly GCF_000313985.2 of Echinops telfairi. Classification (NCBI taxonomy): domain Eukaryota; kingdom Metazoa; phylum Chordata; class Mammalia; order Afrosoricida; family Tenrecidae; genus Echinops; species Echinops telfairi. The sequence continues at coordinate 8,351,062 of NW_022109980.1, forward strand.
GAGCATTCCTTGGGATCATTCTTACCCCTGAACTATGGTCCTGAGTTCTCATGCCAGGTGACTCATCCCTCAATGTGCTTGCTTATATCTGGGGCTTTTTAATAACGTGGCCCCCTGTATGCTCAACCAATGTCATGAATGTATTTGCAGCAAAGATAAATACCCATGTATACAATACCTTTTGTCAAAAACTTGAAAAAACAAAATCACTGCTATCCAGTTGATAATGATTCATATTGACCCTATAGGATTGGGTATAATTGCCACTGTGTGTTTCCAATACTATAAATCTCCACAGGAGTAGAAAGTCTCATCTTCCACACTCCCATTGGCTGGTGGTTTATAACTGCTGACCTTGTGGATCATGGCCCAATGCATAATGATGATTGCACCAGCGCTCTTAACTGTCAAGAATTATAGCTATATAATTTGTGACTATATTTCATTCTCCCTTCCATGCTTGCTCAACCAAATGTCTACAAGTGCATCTACTCCTAGGTGGTATTTATTACAGGGTTGTTTATATAAGAACATTTATTTCTTTTGTCTTCCACTCTTGCATGCCTCTCACTGTCATCCCTTGCCTCCATCATTTGCATTTTGGCCATGCTCCCTCATACTGTATATTCTTTTAACACTCGCATTCCATTTTCAAGTATCACATTTCACTTCAGAATCTTGAGTTTCAAACTTTCCAATGTTTCACCTGCTGGATAGATCCACATGTCAATTATGCTTGTGGTTTCTAGTCTACTTATGGTTTCAAGTTTTGGAATTACAGACCTGCTGAGTCTGAGAGCTCAGCCATCCCTGGACACTGCATTTCTACTGTTGGGGGAAGGGGATTGAAGGACCTTTATATGGTAAAAGGCTGCCATGGTATAACTTCCATGCTTTTTTAAAATTGTTCATTAATCAACTGCCATCTTACAGTATCTTTATGCACATTAAAAATTGCCTTAATCCATATTCAGTAAATCCTAGAATCCTTATAATTATTATTTCCTAAGATATCTCAAACTATAGATATATTACAACAGTTGCTTTCCTCCCTGTAGCAAGTATGCATTCACATCAACATGGGTATCATCAACATTCATAAGGTCAACCTAAACCATTCACAGTTAATTGCCTGATCATCCATGCATACTTCCGAGATTCCCTTTCATCAGTTTTTGACATGGCGCTTCCTGAGTTATCACACACACA
>NW_022109980.1:8354588-8375311 GCF_000313985.2 Echinops telfairi
AACCCCTCAGGACCTGTGGTGAGAGTGTCCATACTGGGAGGATGGAGGGAAGGTGAGGGAGAAAGGGGAACCGATTACACGGATCTACATACAACCTCCCTCTCTGGGGGATGGATAGTGGAGAAGTGGGTGAAGGGAGGCATCGGACAGGGCAAGATATGGTAAAATAATTATTTATAAATTATCAAGGGCTCATGAGGGAGGGAGAGGGAGGGGAAAAATGAGGACCTGATGCCAGGGGCTTAAGGGGAGAACAAATGTTTTGAGAATGATGAGGGCAATGAATGTACAAATGTGCTTTACATAATTGTTAAGAGTTGTATGAGCCCCTAATAAAACGATTAAAACATTTTATAGAAAGAATGTGAAAAAAAATACATTTCCTTTCGCTATGTAGTGTCACTAAGCCCAAGATATAAAGCCAGTTCAGAATGGTGATGCCTGGAAACCAGTTCCTATTGACATTCTTCTTTCTTCTTCCTTCAATATTCTAATGTTGTACATTACATTAGTAGAGTTTTAGATATTAAAACAGACTTTCATTGTCCAGATGATCCCAGCATTGATGATGATACATAATTTTAATACAGTATTGACTGTGTTAAAAATGTTTTCATTATGAGTTTTGTGTCAGTGGTAAGTAACTCCTTTTGTACTACCCTTGTCTGATTTTAATATCAAGATCACACTAACTCCGATAAAGTGACTTAAATTGTATGTCCATTTTCATTATTCATAAAAGGCTGTATAAAACATGTATTTCTTGTTCCTTAAAAAGGATTTGAATGTAGTGGATATGCCAATCTAGCTTAAATATTTTCTTAGTTATAGAATTTTAACATGTGGTCTATTCAGATTTCCTATTTTGGTAATTTCTAATAAGTTCTATTTTATAGGTACTTGCCATTTTATTGTCTTATATTTTACAGTTCAATTATTGTTTAATTCTAATCTTCTATGAACTTTTCTCCTCCCCTGTCGTGTCCTTTCCCTCCTGTCTCACTATGATTTCATCATTACCATCATGCTATGCTTATTTTGTGGTAAAAATATTTTTCTTGAAACATTTTCCTTATACAGTATTTTCTTTGGGTTCTTGACTTAACTTTGCTCAGCATAATATCATTCAAACTTGTTTATGTTGTGTGATATTTTATAGTTTCATCATTATTCTTTAGGGATGCATTATATTCTACCATATGCATGAACCAAAGTTTAATTATTCATTCTTCAATTGACAGACAATCTGTTTGTTTCCATCTTTTTACTGTTGTTAATAATACTATCATTCTCTGGAACTGTCTCTGATAAAGTTCTGTTTCCATGCCTTAGGATGTTTGTGTTAGTCAACGTTGATCAGAGAAACAAATCCAGAGACATTCATATATGTGTTATGTTAGAGAGAAATTTATGTTAAAAAGTAATTGAATATTAAGAAAACATCCCGGCCCAGTCCAGGTCAAGTCCATAAGTCCGATATTAGCACATATATCGGATACTAGTCCATAAATTCCTCAGACTCGTGCAGCACATGCAATGATGTCAAATGCAGGAAGAACTTCGACAAGTGGGTAGATCTTGTGGATCCAGTGGCAGTGGAAGCATCTCAACTCTGGTGTGGTTCTCCACCTGTCTCCTCCAGCTCTTTGAGTATCTCAGCAGAAGGAATGGGAAGGCAGAGAGAGTGGGTTTGTCCTCCAGTGAGCTACTTATTTCCATTGTTCTTTCAAATGAGGTCATCAAGCTGTAACCTAATTAACAGGCTAGAATCCACACCTTCGCTCAAATTGACATGAGATTATGTAACAGCCACAACATTACTATCTGACAATATTTAAAATACCAGTGACAAACCTTCCAGCATCACCACAATTCACAGCAAATTGTCATCAATAGCAAAGTGAAAAACAAAACAGGAAGTAACAAATTCTGGACAGGATTCGGTGAGATTGGAATCCTTATACATTGCTAGTGGGACTGTGAAACTGTACCACTATGGAAAAGAGGATGGTACTTCCTCCAACAATTGGGAGTAGAATTAGAATATGACCCAGCAATCTCCCTATTAGGTTTATAACTTAAATAAATCAGAAGCCAAAGAATAATAGGTATAAGCATGCTCATGTTCATGACAGTCCCTTGCACTGTCTCCATCTTTGAGGGTTACCCCCTGCCTCATGCCTCCAACAAACCCTTTCTGGCTGGAAGAGATCTCACAGAGCACCTCTCCCGGCTCAGTGACCCCAGGTCCACTGTCCAGAACCAGTTGGTGACAGAGGCTTTCTGTGATGAACATGAGCATGCATATATTATTCTTTGGCTTCTGATTAATTTGGGATATAAATCTAATAGAGAGACTGCTGGGACATATCCTAAAGACAGGCCTCTGCTTTGGAGTCACAGGATTTTTGAAAGCCACCTATAGGTAAAAATGGTTTAATTTTTCCTGTTTCATATTTCACTAAGCAGGATGTGCTGGTGGGTCAGAGCCTTGCCCCTTTAAGGTCTCCCTGGTGCTTGCTGAGGGCAATGGTTGCTAGGTTACATTGTTACACAGCAGGTAACCATCCTTGAAAAGGCCACAGCAGACATTTTGCCCGGCAAGAGGAGGAGGACACATTCATGGGGTAAAGTTGTGTTTCCTCGGGGTTTGAGCAGAGTCTTGTAGTTCCATCTGGGGGACAACCTGAGGACAGTGGAAACCTGTGACCTTCAAGCTATCCGAAGCTGCTCTAGGGTTCTCTTGAAACTTGGGAGGAGCTTAGCGGAAGCTGTGGTAGACATGTTGAATCCGTACAGCTTCAACACTCCCGCTGTGGTTTTTGACAATGGCTCTGGACTCTGTAAACTAGGGTTCTCTGGGGAGACTAGACCTCGCCACATTATCCGCTCTGTCGTGAGGCACCCGAGATTGAATTTGTCTTCCGAAGGCGGCAATCCAAAGAACTATGCCGTCAAGGGTGAAGCCCCACCCAAGAATGAGGTCCTGTACCTGCGCTACCCCATTGAGCGTGGCCTGGTCGTAAACTGGGATGACATGGAGAAGCTTTGGCAACATCTTTTTGAGCATAAGCTCGGCGTGAAATCCAGCGAGCAGCCCGTGCTCATGACCGAGCCCCCTTTAACCCCAAGGCAGAGCCACGAGAAGATGGCAGAAGTAATGTTTGAGACCTTCAATGTGCCTGCCTTTTATCCGTGTAATCAAACGGTGGGAGTGCTGTATGCCTCTGCCAGTGTCACCGGCCTCGTACTGGACAGTGGAGCTGAGGTCACTTGCACTGTCCCGATCTTTGAGGGTTACCCCCTGCCTCATGCCTCCAACAAGCTCTACCTGGCCGGAAGAGATCTCACAGAGCACCTCTCCCAGCTCCTCCTAGCCAACAGAAACAACAATCCCTGCGTGTTCAACAGCAGCCTGGTGCACGCCATCAAAGAGAGGCTGTGCTACGTGGCCTACGATCCAGAGAAGGAACAATGCAAGAAGCCTGAGGAGTTCCTGAGAGAATACAGACTGCCAGACGGGACTGTCTTCAACATTGGAGATCAACTGTACCAAGTGCCCGAGGCCCTCTTTGCTCCTGATCAGTTGGGCATCCACAGCCCTGGGATCTCAAAAATGATCCAGAGTAGCATTTTGAAGTGTGACATGGACATCCAGACCAACCTTTTTGCGGATATTGTGCTGGCTGGGGGGTCCACTCTGTTCCCTGGTTTCGAGGAACGCCTCTTGAAAGAACTGGAGCTGGTAGCTCCCCAAGGGAGCCCCATCAAGATCACTGCTTCCCTTGACAGGTGTTTCTCCGGGTGGATCGGCGCGTCTGTCATGAGCTCTCAGAGTAATTTCAAGCAGATGTGGGTTACCTCTGCTGATTTCAAGGAGCATGGGCCAACTGTGGTGGAGAGGAAGTGTTTTTAGAAAACTCTGAGCACAGTAGGGGACTGGCGGAAGCCTTGGGACACAGGGGTACCAGGGGCAGCTGAGATTGGCCTTTCGGCTTGAGCACGTTCCGCAATAAACCGTGCTTGCCCTCTCTGTCTTTGTTTCTTTCTGTTAGCACCAGAATAATTCTGCCCCTAATAGTGCATTTTAAAGGGCCCTGTTGGCCTCTTTTCCCCTTATGTTCCTCCTCAGTTATAGTTCCCCGTGGAATCTTTGGGTTGTGAGTGGAGCTAGTCACTTTCAGTTTGTTGGAAAAAACAGGTCCCTGGGGCTCCTTCCCAGTGGCTTGATCCAACAAAGGCCCTGGAATCTGCATGGTGGCAAAAATGCCCTGAGTGGTCCTCACAGACCCCAAGGCCAGGAGAACAGTTATCGGAGGAGCATATGAGCATGGGGGGAGGTGGGGGTGGGGTGGTGTTGGAAGAAATATATGCAGGAGCGCTACCTGGCACAACAAACCATATAGCTGGGCTGAACCTTAGCACAGGAGGAGTGTGGCCTCGTTAGGAGGGAGCAAGGCATATAATCATCATTGTTGATAAGCTGGATTACAAGTTTTATTTTCTTTTATCGTAGCAACCCACATTTGGTATGGCCATGAGGGAGAACATGTTTATGGAGGGTGTGTGTGTGTATGTGTGTGTGTGTGTGTGTGTGTGTGTGTGATAACTCAGGAAGCGCCATGTCAAAAACTGATGAAAGGGAATCTCGGAAGTATGCATGGATGATCAGGCAATTAACTGTGAATGGCTCAGATTGATCTGATACATGATGGCATTAGAGTTATTGGTCATAGAAAAAGGCGCAATGTGGAATTTATGATGAATTCCAATAGGGGAATCACAAAATAGATTAGCTAGTTAGCTGGATCAACACAATGCAATTTTTAACACTTAACTATACAATATAAAGCATCTTTAAAATGGATCCTAGGGAACTACTTTAGAATCAGGGAAACTCATGATGATTTCAAAGTGGTTACTTGGTGTTTTCTTGTGGTGATTCATTAATCTGAATACTCAAACTTTCTGTGCTTCTTCTTTACATTTTAAACACAAATTTTAAATACTTTTATTGCTGTTAGAATTTGTTGCATCAATATTGACTCATAATTACCCTATGACCAACAAAAGGTAACACCTTCTTATCCTGTGCCATCCTTACGGTTGCTCTTATGTTTCAACCCATTGTTATAGCCACTGTGTGAATCCATCTTGTCTAGGGTCTTCCTCTTTTTGCCTGTTCCTCTCATTTACCAAGCATGGTGTCCTTCTCCAGGTGTTGGTCACGCCTGATAGCATGTCCAAAGTACTTGAGAAAAAAATCACACCATCCTTGACTCTAAGAAGCATTCTAGGTATACTTCCAAGATAGATCTGTTTCTTCTTTTAGCAATTCATGGTACTTTCCCTACTGTTAGCCAACATTATGGTTCAAAAGCATTGATTTTTCATCAGTGTTCTTTCTTCAGGGTTCAACTTCCATATGTATATGAACCTATTGACAATATCATGACTTGGATAATGCACTCCTAAGTCCTCAAAGTAATATCCTAACTTATCAACAGTTTAAAGAGATTCTGTGCTGCAGATTTACCTAATGATGACTCATTTGATCTCTTTATTGCTCGATCCAAGTAATAAATGAAATCCTTGACAACTTCAGTCCTTTCTCTGTTCATCATGATATTTCCTACTGATCAAGGGGTAAGCTAGAAAAGTATGCAATACATTGTTTTCAATAAATGAATAATCCCCAGAAGAACTGACTCAGTAGCAAAAAATATACTTAATACAAAATGGGTAAAACATTATAGCAAGAGTTTCACAGGTGAGAAAGTGTATATACTAATGTATGGAAAATAACCAAGCCTTAGTAGCAGTCAAGAAAATTGGCATTAAAGCTATAATAAGATTCAATATCACATACACAAATAGGCAAAATTTTAAAATACAAATCACACAACATCAAGTGCTATAGAGGATGTGGAGGAAAATTAATTATTCCTTAATGGTTCTTATGGGATTTTAATTGGTACCATCAATTCTGAAAGTAATTGGTGAACACCTAATAAAGTTAAATATTTCAATAATCTATGACCCAGTGCTTTCTCACCTGCACATTTTCCTTAGAGAAAATCTTACACGTGTATGCTGAGATAAATACAAGAATATTTGTTGCAATATTATTATTTTAATTAAAAACCATAAAATATTTTTTTCACAAATTTTCATCAATAGAAGAATGGATAACACATTTCGTTACATTTATATGATATAATTAATGTTCTATATTTTATTATATTTATTGTACGGAGCAGTGAAAGTAAACACAATAAAGTTGCATGTATCAATGTCAATGAGTGTTTAGTGCAAGCTAATCTTAGGAGCACAAGTACACAATAATAGCATTCATACAAATTTCTGAAACAGGAAAAACACAACAAAGTATGAAATACAGCAGAAGAATCAATGCATTTAAATCATGGTGCTCGCAAAAAATATAGAAAGTACCATGCACGGCAAAACCCTCACATCTGTTTTGGATGATATACAGCAAGAATGGTCCCCAGAAGCAACGATAGTTAGTCTCAAGTATTTGGGACATGGTATAAAGACAGATCATACTCTGGAAAAGGACAACCTTCTTGGTAAAGTCGAGAGGCAGAGTAAAACAGGAAGATCCTCAAAGAGATAGATTGGTACAGTGGCTGAAATGATAAGCTGCAACTGCACAATTGTGAGGATGGCGCAGTTTTCCCTTCTTTTGTACATAGCGTTGCTATGAGTCAGTCCTGACTTGATGGCACTTAACAATAACAATGTGTATATAGGGTAAAATTTCAAAAGGAAAAACTGAAAAGGAATAATTCTCAGAATAGTGGTTATATATAGATTGATGGCATCTGATAAGATCTGCAATTAGTGTATAAGGAATGTTTTAGTTTAGGTTCACAAAAAGCAGAGTCAACCTGAAACAAATTCTGGTTTTCAAATATTTGGCATTTTTTCAGGCAAAAATAAAAAGAGTAAGGAGAGAACTGTAAGAGAGACAAATAAAACTAAGCAAGAAGGTAGATCTCAACTGGAGCTTATTTTAAGTGTAATCCCACAAGGATGCTCCAGAGCAAAAATGATATCACAGAGTTGGTCCCAACCTTAGACTGATTTTTTTGTTTTTCTTTGTCTGACAGTCATTAGTCAAAGTCAGCTTATGGGACAGGGTATGGTATAGCCTCAAAGACTGAGAACCCCTCATGTGGAGCACTCAGAATGTGCAAGGTAACTTGTTATAAAACAAAGCTCATAGCAGATGGAGGATGGTGCACTACCCAATAAAGGAGATCTCAATGGATGTCAATGGCATCTGCAAAAGTTCACCAAACTAGCTTTATAATGTACAAGCACAGCTCCTCTAGGATTCTGGTTAGTGATAATTTCTGGGAAATTTTTCAAAAAGAGAGGCCTTATAGGACAAATTAAAGCACTTAATGCTTCAGTTGTTCCTGCTGCCCAAACTGTTACTCAGTATCTCTCTAGGGTTAGTTAGGTCATATGAATAAGCACTGAAGAATCAGATATGTGAGTGAAAGCCATATTGTAAATCTATCCCTGTGTAACATTCATAAAATCCCAATCCCTTTGTGTGGAGCAGGGTTATCTAGAGAAAAAGAAACCAAGACGCATAATTGTAGATAGATAAATACATAGATTTGTACAGCGAGAAAGAATAAAACAGCTATTTAGTCCACACAGCAGTACAAAGGGCTCAGTTCAATTCACTTCCATGGAACAGTTAATATACTGGAAGCCCATAAACTCACGTGGGCTGGCAGATGCAAGGTCAAGGAAGCAGATAGTGGAGTCCTCCCTTGGGCAAGGCAGCCAGAGTCTGCCTGCAGGCAGCAAACAGCAAGGTGGGTCAGCATCAGTCAATAGCTCTGGTGTTTAGCAAAGCAGGCCTGGATGGAATATTGAACTCAAACAATACAAGGTGATAGCATCCACCAGCCTCAAAATCAAGCAATGTATGCACCAGCTGAGTGGAGAAGACAGTCTTGTAAGAGCCTCAAGCTCTAGAGTCATGATCCCTGGGTTGACTTGCCCAACAGGTACTGTAGCACACAGATTGAGACAGAGAAACTAGCTAAAATAGCAGCACGCTGGTCTTAACACCAGAGAGTAAGAGAGATGGGTGGGCCTTGCAGAGTCATTTATCTTTTTGTGCTCCAATCAAGCTCGGACCTGATTAATCCCACATGTTCCTATTGGCCAGGTTGGCACACTAAACCCAAATATCACAGTCTACTCCTTGACAACTTGGCAGCTGTACACAATTTTTTAGCCATATGTAATTTCCAGGCATTCATAAAATCACACTTACACTTAACATCATACATCTATCATACATATAAATGAAAACACATGGAATCTAGTTGTATCTGGTATATTGTACATGAACAAAGCAAAGATATTCAATAAGCACATATTAAGAAGAAATACTGACAATCACAAACCTTGTTTTTGCAATTGATGACGTGGTCATAATTGATAGGTAGAACTACCTTCTTCTATTAACCATTCTGTATAACCTTTACCCCCAGCCAGCACCTCAGCTGGCCTTGGTTCTTTGCCTGGTGGGTTGACTCAGACCTCCTTTTATGAGGCTCTGGGTCATTAGACATCCAGTCACAGGGTATTACTTTAATCACAGGGCATCATAGTACTAAAAGATGGCCTAGGGAATCTCCTGGATGCCAGACATATTTTCCTTTACTTCCATTATGTAGCTCTAGTTCAATTTCTCCTTGGTAATCAGGATCAATCACACCACTCAGTACAGTGACATTTCCTGACTGGTTGATCCAAAGGCATGATATGCGCAAAGTGGCCAGAGGACATTCTCAGCTGCCAGTTCAGTGGAATCCGTGCTGTGTTTCCAGGTGGGAGAGTTCCTTCCTTTGGAATTAGGACCTCCAGGCCTGAGGAACATGGGGTTTCTGGGACAGGGAGCAAAAATGCTGCAAGTGGATCACTAGGAGTAATAGTGATTCCACCCCTTGGTTCCTGGACCCATGAATCCTGGCTATTAGAGACACAGAACCATATATTGGTCACTGGTTTAGAGCATATACAGCTTCCCGGAGAACATTGCCCCAGCCCTGCAAGGGATTGTCACCTAGCCGGCATTGTAATTGTGTCTTTAGGAGGCCATTCCATCATTCTATATACAACCAGTGGATCCCATGGGCATGGGCTCATTGCCACAAGTCATTTGCTGTGAAGTGAATTCCTTGATCTGAAGCAATGCTACGTGGGATTTTATGCCGGTGGATAAGGCATTCTGTAAATCCATGAATGGTAGTTATGGCAGAAGCATTGCATGCAGGGAAGGCAACCCCATGTCCAGTAGGAACAAAATGTTTCCCCCTCCATGACAGAAGTGGTCCTATGTAATCAACCTGCCACCAAGTTGCTGATTGATTTCCCCATGGAATGGTCTCATATCTTGGACTCAGTGTTGGCTTCTGCAGCTGGAAGATGGGGCATTCAGCAGTGTCAGTGTCCAAGTCAGCCTTGGTGAGTGAAAGTCCATGTTGCTTTGCCGGTGAATAACCTCCATCCCTGCCACCATGTCCATTTTGTTCATGTGCCCATTGGGCAATGACAAGAATGGCTGAGGACAGAGGAGGACTAGTCTCCATGGTACATATCATCTTATCCACTTGATTGTTAAAGTCCTCCTCTTCAGAGGTAACTATTTGGTGAGCATTCACATGAGAGATGATTATCTTTACTTTCTTGACCCATTCAATGGTTTCTCCATAAAGCTCTTCCCCACACCTCCTTGTCAGAATTTTCCAATCATGTTCCTTCTAATTCCCTGACCACCCAGCCAAACCATTAGCCACAGCCCAAGAATCCATATACAGTCTCACATCTGGCCATTTTTCCTTATATGCAAACTGAAGAACCAGGTGCACTGCTCGAAGTTCTGCCCATTGGGAAGATTTCCTTTCACCACTGTCCTTTAGGGAGATCCCAGAAAGAGGCAGTGGTGCTGCTGCTTCCCACTTACGAGTGGCACCTGCATATCATGCAGAGCCATCTGTAAACCAAGCATGACTTCTCTGTTCTTCAGTAAAATTATCATGAAGAACTCCTCATGAGGTCATAGGTGCAGACTGGGAGAAGGAAAGTGCTGTGACAGGAGTGGAGACTCTGGGCATTTGGGCCATTTCTTCATGCAGCTTGCTTGTCCCTTCAAGCCCTGCTCTAACCCGCTCTTGTATCTACCACTTCCATTTAATGATGGAGTGTTGCTAAGCACGTACAACTTTAGGACTCTGTGGGTCACATCATACCCAGTTCATGATGGGTAGCTCAGTCTCATGGTGACTTGGTGACCCGTGGTGAGATGTTCAGTCTCCACTAAGGGACAGTAATAGGCCAGCAGCTGTTTTTCAAAAGGGGAGTAGTTGTCTATAGAGGATGGCAGGACTTTACTTCAAAATCCCAAGGGTCTACGCTGTGATTCACCAATAGGGGTCTGCCAAAGACTCCACACTGCATCTTTATCTACAACTGACACCTCTAGCACCATCGGGTCAGCTGGATCATATGGTCCCAGTGGCAAAGCAGCTTGCACGGCAGCCTGAACCTGTTGCAGTCTTTTCTTGTTCTGAGCCCCACTCAAAATTGGAGGCCTTTGGTGTTACTTAAAAAATAGGTCAAAGGAGCACACCCAAATGTTGCCTCCCAAATCCAAAAAGGGCCACTAGGCATTGTGAATCCTGTTTAATTGTTGGGGATGGGGCAGGTGCAATAGCTTATCGCTCACTTTACTTAGAATGTCTCAACATGCCCCACATCACTGCAACCCTAGAAATTTTACTGAGGTGAAGGGTGCATGCATCTTTGTTGGGTTGATTTTCCATTCTCTTGCAGGCAGATGTTGTACCAATGAATCTATAGTCCTTGCTGTGTATTAAGGTAACCACGCCCACCCCTTGTCTGTTGATTCAGTGCTGACATCTGCCCCCTGCCACCACGGGACCCAATCAGCCTTATTGTAGGCAATTGTTGGAGTTCACTCAGGGCAGTTCCCACTGTTAATCCTGGCGTATATAAAATAGCAATCACAGGAGTCTTCAAAAAATGCTGGCACCCACTTCAAAAACGTGTTCTTTATGGTTGAGGTGAAAGGTATGTCCTCAGGGCCCTCCTTTTTGGGGGTCATTGGGATTATTCTGATAGATCCCTTCCATTATAACAATTTCCCTAAGCTTTTGGGTGACTTCTATGTGTACGAAGGTAGGTCAGGTACCTCAAATTGGTCTAATCTAGGCAATCTGGCAGCCCATGCTTCAGTGAACCAACCAAATAAGCTATTAGAGCCTTTATTAACCTCCCTTGCTGAAACATTGAAAGAAGAATCTGCGCTTAGGGGGCCCCTCTCTAAGGAACTCAGATTAGTCTAATGTTGCACTCTTTCTTTCATGGTACATTCCTTTTTTTTTTTTTTTCTTTTAAAAAAATCATTTTATTTGGGGCTCATACAACTGTTATCCCAATCCATACACACATCAATTGTGTAAAGCGCATTTGTACATCGTTTCTCAAAACATTTTCTCTCCATTGAAACCCCCGACATTAGGTCCTCATTTTTCCCCTCCCTCCCCGCTCCCCCCTCCCGCATGAGCCCTTGATAGTTTATAAATGGTTATTTTGTCATATCTTGCCCTGTCCGACGTCTCCCTTCATCATTCCTTGCACCAGTATCCCACACCCTTAGTAACCGTTCCCATAGATATTCCCCAGGCTTCTGCTTGTACGTATTAGAACACTTGAGCAAATCTTTATGAGTATAGCACACTTCTTCCTGAGGCATCATCTGAACTTCACCTTTAGGAACTGTCTGGGACTTAATTCTAGGTACAGGTTTTGGGTGTATCTATTGACTGGGGTAGCTCAATAGACTCTAGGGCAGTGGTTCTCAACCTTCCTAATGCCATGACCCTTTAATACAATTCTCATGTTTTGGTGACAACCCCCCCAACCATAAATTTATTTTCATTGCTACTTTATAACTGTAATTTTGCTACTGTTATGAATTGGGCAACCCCTGTGAGAGGGTCATTCGACCCTCAAAGGGCTCGCTATGCACAGGTTGAGAACCACTGCTCTAGGGGCTCAATACCCTCCTCTTCTGGATCATCAGCCCATATATTCCCGTCCCATGGTTCAGGGTTCCATTTCTTTCTGATTAATGATCTTATTTTAATATCACAGACTGTTCTAGGCCTACAAATCAGCTGATGCTGTAAGTGAGCTACTCCTATGAGGAGACTCTGGATTTGGTTTTCGGCAGTGTCAGCTCTATTACCAGAGGAAGGTAGGTTCTCCTTTGTAGCACATGCAGAAGCATTTAGGTCTGTTATTCGGCACTTGAGATATGCTTCTGAGGTTCTGAGATTATCCCTTTCCTTGATCACATTTTCTATTGTAAGGAGGACCAGCCAATCAACTTCCCTATACTTTTCTTCCTGACAAAACTGCTGGAAAATATAAAACACACAATCACCCAGAGCCTCTCCTCTCACCAGCACGTCATCTATTGGTGGTAATATTTTAGGTGTTAGCTTTTTCATTTCACACCATGGATTAACACCAACCTCTCTCATAATAGTGGCAAACATCAATCTCTTTAGAGGTGGAGGCAGGATTCTCAGTGCTGTTAGGCCTAATCAGGCTGGAGAACCAATTCAAGAAGCCTGTATTTATGATCTTGTTTCTCTAGAACCACTCCTAGTACCAGTTGTGTTAGGCAGGGTATTCTAGAGAAATAAAACAAGGACACTTATTATTTTATACATGTATATTTACATATATGTGTGTTATTATATATTATATAATCATAAGTACATATACTATAAAATTATAATATAATACATATGTGTTAGTCTGGGTAGACTAGAGAAACAAATTCATAGACACTCATGTGTATAAGAAAGAGCTTTGTATACAGGTATATTGAATATTGAAAAACATCTGAGCTCAGTCCAGATCAAGTCCATAAGTCTGATGTTAGCCCATATGTCCAATACCAATCTATAAAGTTCTCTTCAGACTCCCACAACACATGCAACGATGCCGAATGCAGGAAGATCACAGGCCAGTCTGTGGAAAGTCTTACGGATCCAGTGGTGGTATAAGCATCTCAGTGCTGGCAGGGGTTTCCATGTGTCTCCTCCAGCTCCAGAGCTCTGGCTGTATCATTGCAGCTCTCCCAGGCTTGTCATCAGTAATGTGTGTGTCCCACCTCCAGTGAGCTATTTATCTCCGTAGTGCCTACAAATGAGGTCATCAAGCTGCGACCTAATTGACAGGCAAAACTCCACCCTTCGCTCTTAAGTCTCAAATTGACAACAGACGATGTAAGGGCCACAAAGTATATGGTTAGGTTTGTACAGCGATAAGGAATACAACAGCTTATTAGTCAACTCAGCAGTACAGAGGGCTCAGTTCAATTCACTTTCATAGAACAGTTAATATACTGGAAGTCCTTCAACTCACGTGGGCTGCCAGGTCCAAGGTTAAGGAAGCAGACAGTGGAGTGCTCCCTTGGGCAATGCAAGCAGAGTCTGCCTGCAGGCAGCAAACAGCCGTGTGGGCAAGTAACAGTCAGTAGCTCCAGAGCTTAGTGAATCAGGCTTAGATGGAATATCAAACATAAGCAACAGAAGGTTATAGTATTCACTAGCTTCAAGCTCAAGCGATGTGGACACCAGCAGCATGGAGAAGCAAGTCTTGTAGGAGCCTCAAGCTCTAATGACAGGGTCCATGTGTTTGCTTGGCCCATAGGTCATGTAGCACACAGGTTGAGGCAGAGAATTAGCTAAACAGTAGCACTTCCAATCACCAAAGAGCAAGAGATGTGGGAGCAGGCATTGCAGAGCCATTATCTCTTTGTGCTCCAATCACACTGGTAACTGATTAATCCCACATGTTCCTATTAGCCAGGTTGGCACAATAAACCTAGTTATCATAGCTTTCACTAATTAACTACAATCATGAGACGGATATCAAATGAGAACATTCCAACCTGTAAATTAAAGAAGATAATCCTAAATGTGTATGGATGGATCAGATGAAAAAGTTTCAAAATACATGTAGCATAAACTAGTAGACAGCATAAATAGAAAATATTTAAAATCACAATTAGAAATTTAAACATCCCTAAGTATAAGATGGAGTCCTGGTGGCATAGTAGTTAAGCATTGGGCTTTGATCGGCATGGTCAGCAGTTCAAAACCAACAGCAGCTCCGTGGGGATGGGGGGTATTAGGCTTTCTACTTTGAGAAAAAATTACAGTCTCAGAAATTGACAGGGGTTTCCATGAGTCAACAGTGACTCGGTGAGAGTGAGTGAGTAAAGATTATAAGATATTATGCCCTCGTACTGTAGACTATTACCCATTGGACTTCAAACTGCAAGGCCAGTAGTTCAAGTCCATTAGGAGAAAGATGAGACTTTCTACTCCCATAAACAGTAACAGTTTCAGAAACCTGCAGAGCCAGTTCTACTCTGTCCTATAGAATCTTGATGAGTCAGAATCGACTTGATGGTATTTACTTTTTGAGTTTGAAATATAATCTATAACAATTAGAAAACTAATCTAAAAATTGGAGTGCAAAACAATACTAATAATCACTTTGACCCAATTAAGATGTAAACCCAAACCAAACTGACATTAAGTCCATTCTGACACATATTGAACCCATGAGTTTCAGAGTAGAAGTGTAACTGATTTTTGGAATTAGTTTGACAGGTCCTTCTTCCAAAGTGCCTCTGGGTAAACTCATATCTCCAGCCTTTTGGTTAGTAGTTGAATGCGTTACCATTTGAACTACTCACAGACTTCAATGAAAAGGTATGGAACTTAATATTTAGCAAACAAAGCTGCACATTCAACAAAATTGAACGTGAAGCAGTTTACTATGATAGGTCCTATATTACAGCAAGTAATAAATCTGAAAAAAAATCAGAAGATGTTTGTGACTAAATAAAAAAGAACTTAAAAACAAATATCAATTTGTGGTAGTTACATAATCCCATGTCAATTTGAGAATATTTAGAGTGAAGGGGTGGAGTCTAGCGTGAAAATCAGCTCACAGCCTGATGCCTCCTTGTGGGCATGACCTCCTCATGAGGATTCTGGGAACTTCCTCTCTTTCCAGCTGGAGGAAGACCACACACTCTCTCTGCCTTTGTCTTCCTGTGGACAAGCCATGTGGACCTACGCTTATTCCTGAGCAAGCCATACGATGCAGACCTGCGGACTCAGTCCTGTCAGTCTTCCAATGATACTGAATTCACCAGAGTTTTCACTCACCATCATGTGATCTTCCTCCATTTGATATCATCGTGAGTGGCAACGTGAGTCTGAAGAGGCATTTATGGATTAGTATCAAACACATGGAATAATATAGGATTTATGGGCTTTATCTGAAATGGACTGAAATGTTTTCTCAGCATACAATTGTTCTTTGATATAAAGCTCTCTCTAACACATATATAAATGTCCAAGAATTTGTGTCTCTAGTCAATCCAGACTACCACAACTTCCATAGTTAAGTTGCTTTTAAAACGAGTTATATATCATCATCGCACTCAGTTATAGTGCCCCCTCCCCCCGCCCCCATTCACTGTTTGCTTACCTTCCCCCCTGTACCCGATAAACTACTGAATCAGTTATTGTCTCTATGCAACTACTCCTTCTGTACTTCATAAACTGGGACACCTAACACAAACAAACAAACACAAATGAAACAAAGAAAATAAGAATAAAAGATAAAGAAATAAAAAGAAAGTAAGAGAGAAAAGACCACCAGCAATATTACAATAAACCAGTGATATTTTTCCCCCCATGGAACAAGTGATAGATGTCTAAACCAAGAGCAAATTCAGGTAGGGTCATGAAGGAAGTAAATTGATTAGGTATCATATTATATTGTAGTCCTGTTCCCCATAAGTGGGTTTACAATAATCTCTGTCTAGAGCAAAACTGTTGGAGTTCCTCAACTATGGCCACAAGGAGCTGTCAGCAAAAACCTCATTTTAACTGATGGATTTGAATTGCTAACCTTGTGGTTAGCAACCTAGCACGTAACTCATTATGCCACCAGGGCTCCCAAATCAAACTTAAGGGGCTAGAAAGAGAAAATAAATTAAACTCTTTGGAGAAGAAATTATCCAGAATCAAACCAAACTCATACAAACACTACAGAACAGGACAGAGTTGCCTCTGTGAGTTTCCAAGGTGGCAACTCTTGCAAGTAGTAAGTAGATAGTCTCGTCTTTATCCCTTGGAAAAGCTGTTGGTTTCAAATTGCAGATCTTGCAGTTAGTAGCTCAGTGGGTAACCATTATGCCCCCAGAGTTCCTTTAAAGAAATGATAGAGACAAATAAAAAGGATAAATGTTTATTCTTTGAAAATATTAATAAAATTAATTCACATCTAACAAAACTTGCTAAAAGAAAAATTACAAAAATTATCAGTAGGAAGAATGCAAATGTTTATATCACGAGTTACTAGAGATATTAAATATAATAATAAAGGAATATTGTATACAATTTTATATGTATTAACCTAAAAATTTAGTTGCAATGAAAAAAATTAATTGCAGTGCAGGAAATGCCAAACGTGTCTACGTAACAATATGGTGGTAACATTTCACATCTCCTTGTCTAACTTCAAAAGAAGGAAGTGAATCACTTTTGACATAAAGAGCCCAAGGAAGAGTCCTATGAAGTGGAGGTATGACACATCTCTTTTCTCCAAACTTTTTTAATAATTCTGACAAAATCACCCCACCCAAGGCCCTCTCACTGCTCTGCTGTGTTTGAGAATTCATTGCAATAGCCACACAGAACTCAAGTTATGGGGTTGGTTACAGAAATAACTGGTTTCAAGTCAGGATAAAGAAATGACTCAGGTTAATGTCTTCTGTTCAGATAGCCTCTCTGTGGCCTCTGCCCTGGACTCTGATGGGGAACCTCTTGGGCAAGTGCCATAGAATTCCTTAGCTCAACCAATATGTGCGCGTGAGCACATAACTCCACCACTAAGCATTGCCCTGAGGGAAAGCAAGCAGCTCTCTAACTTGTGGACCCTAAAGTCAACTGAAAGATTTCTTGCCAGTCTTCTGGTTCTGCTTCCACCGTTTACCTGAGGCCGCTTCTCCTCATCTTTCACTTTCTCAGGTGTTACAGATCTCAGGGCCAGAACCCTGAGTCTGAAGGGTATGCTGCATTTCCACTTCTTCCTTGTTGTTAATGAGGACCCTCTATATGGGTGGTTCTCAACCTGCGGGTCACAACCCCTGTGGGGGTCAAATGACCCTTTCACAGGGGTCGCCTAGTACATCCTGCATATCAGATATATACATGATGATTCATAACAGCAGCAAAATGACAGTGATGAAGTATCAATGAAAATAATGTTATGGTTGGTCACCACAACATGAGGAATTCTATTAAAGGGTTGCAGCATTAGGAAGGTCGAGAACCATTGCTTTATATGCTCTAGGATCAACTCCCTTTTAAGTCTTATATGATGGTAAAACTGACCGATTCATTTTATGTTCATGATTTCACTGCCCACGGTTGCCATGCACTATAGTTTTTTTTATTTGTGGGCCATGCCATCCTCTTGGTGGAACACAGCCCCTCATGTCCATAGTCCTACCCCGTCATTTGGTGGGAGTTACAGGACCATGGAGAGAATACCACATAAAAACCATAAGTCAAGGGTCTCTAAAGTAAGTAATGGAAATATTTTGAATTTGTATTTAAGTCCCTTCCCTCAAAGAGAACTATAGTTCCCAACATTTTCACTGGTGAATTCTACTAAACAATTTAAAATAATTAATACCTGCTTTAATATAAATTGAGTAGGAACACTTCTCAATCTACATTAAGAAGCAAATATAACCTTAGCACAAAAACTGAAAATATATAGGAAATGAACATTGTAACTTGATGTCTATCATGAACTTAGAGGGGGGAAAAGCAACATAAAAAGGAAAGAAAATCAGCAGTATACGTATAATCAGCAAGGATAATACAAGACCATCTGGCATTGTTTTGTGAGAATGCAAAGTTAACTTTAAAATTTTAATTCAATTCACCATATTAACAAAATCTTATGAACTTGTCAATAGATGCAGATAATATACTTGACCAAATTCAACATGAATTCAGGATAAGACTCATAAAACTAAGAACAGAAAAAAGAAATACGCTATGTGATTATATATATAAAGAAGGGCATGTGTTTACAGCTTTATTCCTTCTGGTTCTGGACATGGTGGACATGGTAGGGCAGTAGGGATACGATATATTGCCAGGCCCTGCAAACAACCAGAAAATTAGGCATTATATATAGTTTTCAGACATTGATCAATTAACAATGTATCCCAATGGTCACTATGGAAATAGAAATAGAGTGAACTTTATGATTGCTCAGACTTACTACCTGGAGTGTTTTTTCCAGATCACATAGCAAAGAGGTGTAGTTTTACATAGAGCCTAATAGCTTTGATGATTTCAAGAGAGTTTAGTGTTTACAGAGAACACCCCCCCCCAAAAAAAAACCCTCACTACCATCCAGTTCTATGCAACTCTTAGTTATTCTATGACAAAGTACAACTGCTCCAATGGGTTTCTGAGATTTTAAATCTTTACAGGAGTAGGCAGCTTCATCTTACCACTGACCTTTTGACTAACAGGGCTCGTCTCAGATAACATCAGGTATCTCTATCTCTCATTCATGCAGCAAACTTTTGGACATACAGGAGCTGTACAGTAAGGCGCTCTGGAGAACTGCACACACATCTGTATGAGTACTCGCTTGAACAGTGCAGTGAGTTTAGAGATTGGAAAAGAAAACATTGGGAATTTAGGGTGAAACTAATTTTCGCTTTTCACATGAGAGTGGAAACTGTTTGTGCTCTCAGCAGTCAGAATGTAAAGTGCATGGGCTTTTAGGTTGAGTAAATTGTTATAGAGTGAAATGTATTTGGCAACCCCCCAAAATATAGTGTTGAAATTGTAACCCTTGAGCCTGGAAAGAATGAGCCCTAGGGGGGCTGTAGTTTAGGCGTTCGGCTGTTAACCTCACAGTGAGTGACTCCACTTAGCTGACACTCTAAAAGAGTTAGATGATATTGTGAACTCTATAAAGGTTTACAGTCTCAGAAACCACTGTTTTGTCAGTGTGTTGTATTGTGATGACTTCATTGTTGGCCTGATATTGGAAGCCATACCATCAGTATTTCAAACACATTCATTTTGAACAGAGTAAGAACAGACTAGGTAGCAGGAATAGGCTGTCCAATTCTGAGAGAACATCCATAAAATATCTTACAATGGAATATTGTGGGATAGCAGTGGAATATTGGTTGATAGGGTAAAATGAAACCTTCAAGTGGAAGACTCTCAAAATACAACTAGGCTAACAGCTGACTCCTCAAATTAGCCTGTCTAATGAAAAAAAATAAAGATGAGGTTTTTACTCAAGAGTTATAGTGTTGGAGAATCACAGGAGCAGTTCTCCTCTGTCCTATAGAGGCTCTATGAGTCAGAATTGACATGATGGCAGTGAGTTTTGTTTGGTTTAATTAAAAGAATGAAGCAAAGCTTTTAGGACCTTATTTTGCTGATGGAGTATGACAGAAAATGAGAATGAATGGCTGTAAATATCCATGAATAATTGGAATGTTTAATCATGAATTATGCATATAATATAATTGGAAGGCTTCAAAAATTAAATGGAGCACAAAGAATAATATTCTAGGCATTCATGAGCTAAAATGGACTGATATTGGCCATTTTGAATGAGACAATCACATGGTTTAGTAGGTAATGACTCAATGTAAAGAAGACCAAAATCTTCACAATTGGACCAGGAGGTAACATCATGATAAATGGAAAAAGATTGAAGTTGTCAAGGATTTCACCTTCCTTGGATCAACAATCAATACTCATGAAAGCAGCAGTCAAGAGATCAAAAGATGAGTTGCATTACATAAATCTGCTGCATAAGACCCCTTTAGAGTATTTAAAAGCAAGGATGCTGCTTTTTGAGGGCTAAAGTATGCTTGACCCAAGCAATGATATTTTCCATTGCCACATATGCTTGTGAAAGTTGGACATTGAGTAAGGAAGACCAATGTGATAGGTAGGTGTATTGTGCCAACCTGGGCAATAGGAACATGTGGGATTAATACGGTCGCAGTTTGATTGGAGGGCAAAGAGATAAATGGCTCGGCAAAGCCCACCTCTTGCTTGCTCTCTAGTGATTAGACCAGTGTGGCTGCCTTAGCTACTTTCTCTGCCTCAACTTGTGAACTATACTACCTGTGGGACACACACTCATGAATCATGTCACTAAAGCTTGAGGTTCCTTCAAGATCTGTTTTGCCACACTGCTGGTGTATACATCGCTTGAGTTTTGGACTGTCAGATTCTGTGGTCTGGCTGACTGTTATTGACCTGCCCTGCTGTTTGCTGCCTGTGGCCAGACTACCTGCATTGCTCTATGGAAGACTCAGTTGTCATCTTCCTTGACTTTGGCTTGAGCAGCCCTCATAAATTGAAGGACTTCCAGTATATTAAGTGTTCCAAGGAAGCGAGTTGAACTGAGCCTTTTGTACTGTTCTGTAGACTAATTAGCTCTTAAATTCCTTCATGCTGTGTGTGTGTGTGTGTATATATATA
>NW_022109980.1:8375411-8409535 GCF_000313985.2 Echinops telfairi
ATATATATATAATCATAAGTGTCCTGGTTTTGTTTCTCTAGAGAACCCTGTCTAACACAACCAAAGAGGAATTGATACATTTGAATTGCGGTGCTGTGGTGCTGGGGAAGAATAATGAAAGTACTATGAACTGCCAAAAAGACAAACAAGCCTGTCTTGGAAGAAGTACATCCAGAGTGTTCCTTAGAGGCAAGGATAAGGAGACTTCCTCTCATGTACTAGGGACATGTTGTCAGGAGAGACCCGTTCCTGAAGAAGGCCATCATGTATAGTAAAGTAGGTGGGCAATGAAAAAGAAGAAGAACAAGGTGGATTGAGACAGTGGCTGAAACAAAGGGCTCAAACATAGGAACAGTTGTGATGATAGCTTGGGACCAGGTAGTGTTTCATTCTGTTGTACATAGGGTCGCTATGGGTTGGAACCCACTTGATGGTGCCTAACAACAAGAAGAAACTAAGACAAGGCCTCCCAAAGTTATTTCTCTACTCATGAAAGACATACTGAATTTTTACATGGTTTGAGACAAGATTTTTGTATGCAAAATAAGTTACTAAGAATCAATCTGTTCCTCTAAAAATGGGTCCACAAAAATCCTTAATTCAAGGAAAAATTTCTTCCACTAGCACAGAGATAACATTCTGAGACTTTGTCTTAGTCTCCAAAGTGAAAAACTGTGAGAAAAATTAGGGGAAAATAAACATGGATCAGCAACATGTTAGGTCATTTTTTGTGATAATGTGTGTGATGAGAGTTGAAGGGATAAGTCATATGATGTATGACAATATAACAAACAAATATATTTACATTTTGATGAGAGTTATAAACCTAAGATCCTCAATAATCCCAAAGTAGAGAAAGCATGAAGAAACCATACAAACACATTTGAATAAATTGCTGAAAAGCAGTGATGAAAAGAAAACCCTAAGTGCCACCATAGAAGGTAGATATTACATATATACAGAACAAAGCTAAAGATGACAATAGATTTTATGTCAGAAACCATACAAAACAGGAGAGAACTGAATGGTATTTCTCAAGTATTGAAAGAAACCCACTCTCAAACTACAAAAAATAGCATTTTAAGCCTCTTTCAGACAGAATGTTATGAGTATTCATTATTGCCAGATCTGTGTAGGCACACACACACATATGTATACATACACATTGTAGTAACATTTTTCAGGCAGAAATAAATTTATACAAATGGAAATGTGAATCTCTACAAAGGAAAAATGAGCAGTAGAAATGGAATAATAATGATTAAAAATAAAGCATTTCACTTAAAATATCTTTAATATAATTCACTCTTTAAATTATAATTATTGAATTTACAATATACATAGAAATAAAATGTGCAACACTGGTAGCAAAGGGATAGGTGGGTAAATAGAAGTATTCAGTTGTAAAATAAGTAAGCAAGATGATGTTAATTTAAGAAAGACAATGAAAAGTTATGTATGATGGGACTTTGAAAAGTACATGGGAAATTAGAATGAAAACGTAATAAAATAACAAAACAAAAATACGGATAATACTAAAGTAGTGGCTATAACATGGAATAAAACCCTTTTTCATTTATCTAAACAATTTTAAAGAGTATCAGTGGTATAGCTTCCAACATCAGAGAAATGAGCAATCCACCACAGTATGACACGCAGGTGAATACAGCTGCTAACATAAATTTAATGGGCTTTCTGAACAAATCAGTATTTCTCAGAATATTCTGAGCTTCTACTAAGCATTTTGTCTTTCCTTTTTGTGTTAGTTACATATTCTAGTGTCAATTTGAGAGGACTATGAGTGAAGGGGTGGAGTCTGGCCTATCAATCAAGATATAACCAACGAGGCCTCAGTGTGGGCATGGCTTTCTCCTGAGAATTCTGGGAACTCCAGTATTTCCTCCTTGGAGGCTGAAGACATTTCCCTCTCTCTGCTCACTCCCTGAGAGATGTTCTACTGACAAGACACATGGTGCAACACTCTGGATAGCTAGAGAAGCTACATGGACCTAGCTTGATACAACCAGACCTCTGGAGCCGGAGAACCACATAAAGACACATGCCAGTGCTGAGTTGTTTACAATGCCACAGGATTCACAAGAGTTCCAACCCATTGGCGTGTGATCCTCCTGCATTCGGCATCATTACACGTATTTTGTGAGCCTCCTGAAGAGGACCTTATAGATTGGTATCAGACACATGGCTAATATTGGACTTAAGGACTTGATTTGGACAGGGCTAGGACATTTTCTCAATAATCAATTGTTCTTGTATATAAACCTCTTGCTTATATACATATGAGTGTCTATGAATTTGTTTCTTTAGTCTACCCAGACTACCACACTTCTGTTGAGTTTTTTTTAGTGTGAATTCATTGTTAAAAATTAGACATTTGAAAGAGCATTTTGAATTTTCAAGTCTTTCTCTAGGTCAGCAAAATCATGTATTTTTCACATAAATAGCTGAAATTTAATTTTCTCTACAATTCTAGTCAAAACTCTCAAATAGAAAGTAAACACTGAAGGTTTGGTGGTCATGCACACACATCCACACATAAGAGTGTTTTAGTATATATAATACATGGTTAAACTGAAGGAATTCCAGGAACTTACATGTTTGATGGATCATGTAATACCGCAAGGTCCCATTACCAAATGATAACCACATTCTTCACAGTACATAATTGAATACATAAACAAAAAAAACAATGAATACATTTTTTATGTAATTAATGCAAAAACTCACAGAAATAATAGCAGGTTTTGGTGCATTATACTACCCAAGGGATGGATAAACACAACAACCTCTGTGTCTGTGCACCATTAATGGTGATTCAGTAGAATTTAAGGCTCTTGAAGAAAAATTATGTTTTTGACCTATTTCTTATGAATACATGTTGGATCAACATTTTACTGAACACTTTTGAAGCTCACTCATTAATCATGTCATGATTGTGTTTTTAGGATTATATAATGATACTGAACTGTCTGGCTTACTTTTATCAGAAGAATTGTGAAAAGAAAAATGGGTAGTTTAGTGTAGAAATATATATCTCATGACTCCCTTCGAGAGTGAAGGTGCAAAACATTAACCTAACTAAATTCTAAAGATGCCTGAGTGGAGTTCATCATTTATTCTCAAAGCTGCTAATCAAAAGTTTGGCAATTTAAACCCAACCAGAGGCATCTCAGAACAAAGGTCTGTTGGTCTGCTACTATAAAGAAAACTCTGTGAAGCACAGTTCTACTCTGGAATACCTGGGTGGCCATGAATTGGGAGTTCAAGTAGGCAGCAGATAGTTGGGGTGTTTTATAATTAAATTATTTCTCATCATCCTATCAGCAATGACAAAGACAATGAGCAACTCTATAGTTGAAAGTTAAACCATGCTTCATATCAAAATGTTTGTAACTAATAAAACATTTAGATAATTATTTTTTAAAATAGCTCATGTACGAATCCTCTAATTTTAAACATTAATTTTAGTTTATGCTTTTTAAAATATGCATTATTTTTCCAAGAGCAAAGCATGTCCTATTAATACACTTATCTATACTTTCTGACACTGAAGATCATTGAAAATAATTCAGAAGGCATTTATTCATTGAGACATAAATAACTGCAGGGGAGAAACCCTGTTACATATTTAGAAAATCTATCTTTCCATTTGGAAGCTTGGCTGCACCACACAATTAAAGTTAATAATATGAATATTCCCATCAAGATTAGCAAGTCACTAAGTAAAACTCTAAATGACAATGGGAAAAATCTTTTGTCAGAGATACAGAAGTTGAAGCAATGAGATGATGTGATTAGTTTAGAGAAAGGTAGATTTGGAAATGCCACACATAGTTGAAACTTCATAAATGCATGAGAAAATTACCTGATATATAGTTTCAAGACATTTTACATCGTTATATTATATCAGAATGCCACTAGAGAGTAGAGATACAAAACCAATGCAGAAGGAGAAAAGAACATGGGAGGAGGAAAGCACAGAAGTTTATAAAGTAAATAAATCAACTTATGAGTGAATACTATAGAAAGCTAATGATGATTGATTTTCTTTCCCTTACTTCTCTATTGAAATATTCATGAAAAATTTTAAAATCATAAGCAAAAGTACTAAAATCTAAGACTATACACAACTAATCTGTCAGACGCCAGAAGGAATTTTTACTCACCAAAATACAGGTTAGATGCAGAGTCCAAATCAAAACTCCAAGGTATTTTCTTCCTATTTCATAATTGGAAATGCAGACACAGCTCCAATACTGCCTGACAAGCTAGACTATACCAGAACTGCCTTCTGAAATAATCTAAGTCCTTTTGTTTGAATGGGCATCCACCTGGCTCTCTCTCTATATATATATCCTTCTAGCACATGTTAATGGACTTTTTGCTCCATTTTTCAGGTAAAGTCCCCATGTTGCAAGTGTCTGACTTGTGCACAACTCTCCAATTTGTCCTTTACTGCTATGTAAATCTTTCCTTACTTTGAAATGATTAAACTAGTGTCTGCTGGCAAGTATTTTTTCATTGCAATAATTTTCACTTGCTTCATGTGTGTAGCTTTTAAAGCATGAGAAAAAGCTTTGAGCCTTTACATTGCACTAACCAAAACCAAGTTCTTGGCCATCCGTGGTGATGCATCGCAACCATATAGGACAGAGTAGAATTGTACCTGTAAGTTTCTGAAACTGGGTTTACAGGAGTAAAATGCTTCATTGTTCTCCCACATTGTGATTGCTGGTTTCAAACTGTTGACCCCACCTACAGTGACCAGACTTAACAGCAGGGAGTGGGCCCTACCTGCAGTGGGCCCAGACAGGGAGGATGTCTCTAAGCATCTGACCTCCCACCATATGCTGCCTAATAGGCTCTAATGTTTGGCATGTCTTTGGGGGAGACAAAGCTGGAGAAAAGTCTCTTTATAATCCCACATCTCTTTACTCTTGATATGGGTGCATGGGTTATTGTTTTTAATTATTTGTAATGTTGTAATTAAATTTATAGTTTATTGTTAGCCTTAGTGATTTTGCTACTCAAAGTGTGCCAGATTTGGCCAGTCTGCTTGAGCAATATCATTTGCCTTTGGTACAAGAGAACAATGACATGTGAAAAAGAAAACAAAAATAGCCTGAGGGAAGTTGCAAATGCCCAATCTGGAACAATATAAGCAACAAAATAGTGGTAGTATTAGATTATAAGCCCCTACCGTAAGTATCTGGTAGTACAAATAGATTTAAATGAATAATTTGGGGGATGAATGGAGAAATAATTCTTATAGAATAACTCCAAAAAATAAATTTTGAAAGAACAAAGAATGCAGAAAATCGCCATTAGAATAGTACAATAATAATTGCAAGATCGACTGGTGAATGATAGAATTATTTGCAAGAATTCATATATTTTAAAGATATGCACTGAAATCTTACAGACAAAAGGTTTTTATGTCTCTAAAACTAAAACTAAACTTGCTGCCAGCTTGATTAGACTCATGGCAACTTCACGTTTTACAGAATTAAACTGCTCCATAGGGCTTACTTGCCTGAAATCTTTATGGGAATAGATAGCCAAGTCTTTCTTCCGCAGTTTGAGTCACCAACTCTTAGATTAAATGTCAAGAAAAAACTGTTTCTGTCTTCAAGGGATCCTCAAATTAAAAATAAAATCAAAAAGACAAAAGCAAAAAAAAACAAACCATACTATCCTCAAGTGAATTCCAACTCAGATCTACCCTAAAGGGCAAAGTAAAAATGCTCTCTAGGATTTTCAAGAGAGTAAATCTTTATGGAAGCAGGCAGTCTCTTCTTTCTCCATGGAAGAGGCTGGTGGGTGTGCCCTGCTGAGCTTGCTGTGAGCAGCCCAATGCTTAGCCTAGGAAACCACCTGAGCTCCTTTCCAGGGATCCTGGTTGCTGTAAAAGAAATCCATATTGGGGAGTTGCTACGTGTTGATAGTTTTGAAGTTGGGTATTTTATTACACTATTCATTATTCTATTGTTGTGGTTAGGTGCCATTGAGTTGGTTTCCACCCATAGCAAACCTATGCCCAACAGCACAAAATACTGCCCAGTCCTGTGCCACCTTCACAATTGCAGTCACTGTGTCAATTCATCTCCTTGAGGGCCTTTCCCTTTTTCACTACCCCTCTCCATTAACAAGCATGATGTATTCTGCAATGATTGCTCTTGCCTGGCAACATGTTCAAAGTACATGAGAAGTCTCCACATCCTAACCTATAAGGAGCACTCTGGCTGTATTTCTGCCAAGACAGACCTGTTTGTTCTTTTGGCAGCCCATGGTTCTTTCATTATTCTTCCGCAGGACCACAATTCAAACACATTAATTCCTCTCTGCTCTTCCTTATTCATTGTCCAACTTTCACATACATATGAAGTGATTAAAAATACAATGACCTGGTATATTATGATATGTGGTTAGGTGACCTCCCTCTTGACCCAAACTGAATTTGCTCTAGGCTAAAATATTTTTGCTTGTTCCATGACAAAATTTTTTTCTCCGGCTTTTTCAATATTGTTGGTGGTCTTTTCTTTCTTACTCCTTATTTTTTATTTTTATCTTCATGTTATTACTATTCTTTTGTTCTTTCTGTTTCATTTTTTTGTACTTTTTTATTGTTTTGGGTAGGTTCTCAGGTTAAGAAGCACAGAAAGAATGCTTAGGTGTAGAAACAAATGCAACTTTTTATCAGGGACTGGGATTGGGGAGGGAGAGGGAAATTTGGGAGCAAACAATGAATGTGGGAAGGGAAAGGGACATTAGAACTGATTGCGATGATGTATATAGAACTCTATTTAAAAGTGACTTAACTATAAGAGTGTATGATATGTGAATATTATATCAAGAAAAAAACTCGAAAAAACAAAGAGAAAGAAACTAAACTTAGCCAATGAATACCATGGGTGAAGGATGAAGAGTTTTTGTTTAGAAGCATTGAATTTTTGTTAATGGTGGTGGAATAATGTGGAAAATAATATCAATAATGGTTGCAAACCATGAAGAGCATAATCAATGGCACTGACTTATACATGTAGAAATTGTTGAATTGGAAAATGTTTTTCTGTGTATATTTTTACCACAATTAAAAAAGAATAATTACTAATAACAATGAGTACAAGGAAGAAGAAATGTTAGAAGTGAATTGTAGTAATGATTGTGCAACTATTCTGGTATAATTAAACTACTGTATTGTATGCTATGTGGATGAAGTGCCAATAAAACTGTTTAAAAAATTACCATGGCTGGATCAGGCACACCTTAGTTCTCAAAGTAACCTCCCAAATTTTCAACATTCGAATGAGGACTTGTGCAGCCAATTTATCCAATGCAACACTGTATTTATCTCTTGACTGCTGCGTCCATTAGCAGTGATTGTGGATCCAGGCAAGACACAATTCTTGACAGCTTCAATCTTTTCTTCATTTATCCTGATGTTACCTATTGATTCAGTTGTAGTGATTGTAGTCTTCTTTACACTGAGTTGTAATCCATACTGAAGGTTGCAAACCTTGATCTCAATCAGGAAGTACTTCAAGTCCTCCTCACTCTCAGCAAGCAAGTTGTGTCACCTGAGTATAGGATGTTGTTAATAAGCCTGCCTCCAATCCTGATGCTGTACTTTTCCTCATATGATGCAGCTTCTTGGAATATTTGCTCAGCATACAGATGGAATAAGTATGGTGAGAAGATACAACCCTGCTGCACACTTTTACTGATTTTAAACCATACAGTTCTCACTGCTGCCTCTTGAACCATATACAAGTTCTTCATGAGCACAATGTAATATTCTGCAATTCCCCTTCTTAATGCTATTCATTGTTGGTTATGATCTACACAGTCAAATGCCTTGGCATAGGCAATAAAACACAAGTAAATAGTATTTATTTATTTAATTCTAAATCATTTTATTGGGGGCTTGTGGAGCCCTTTTCACAATCCACCCAGACATTCATTGTGTCAAGCACAGTTTTACGTTTGTTGCCACCATCATTTTCAGAACATTTTCTTTCTACTTGAGCCCTGCTTTCAGCCATGATCCATATGCCATAAACAATGTTTTCCCTTGTTCCATGTCCTCTTCTGAATCCAGCCTGAACCTCTGGCAGCTGTCTGCCAGTGTACTGTTAAAACCATTGTTAGATGGTCTTCAGCAAAATTTTACTTGTATGTGATACTTGAGCATTTGGTTGAGTTATCTTTCTTTGAAATGGGTACATATATGGGTCTCTTATACTCATTTGACCAAATAGCTGTCTTCCAAATGTTCTGGAAGAAATGAGAAAGTGCTTCCAGTGCTGCATAAGCTTATAGAAACATTTCAATTGGCATTCCATCAATTCCTAGAACCTTGTTTTTGACTAATGCTTTCAATGCAGCTTGATCTTCTTCTTTCACTACCATTGGTTATTGCTCATTCCTTTAATAACATTGATTCTAGCTCAAATGCTACCTCCTAAAAAGAACAGTATTACAATAATTTCATTTGCATACTTTTGAAAAGTTCACTTCTTGACTAACAGTTTATAGATATATTGAAATTATATTTAAATATAAATGTTTATAACATATCTCAATGTATTATTTTTCCTCAATGCATTTTTGTACTGAACATCTGAACATTAATAAGGGAAATGCTTATTCTTAATACATGTTTGTTTATTTTTGTTTGTTTCTTAGGCTTATATGACTCTTACGCTTCTTGTACTTTTAAAAGAACATTCATTTTTAAAAGAATTTGTTTTGGTTATATTTTCTGAAATGCTCTTTAAATCTAAAATTTATATTTTCTATATACCCATGTGTTTTTATTGAGGAATTAAAGTGCTGAGGTATTTAATAGGCTCAGAAAATAGTATTTTAGCATGAAAGAAATTCTGACTTATTTTATTCCATATCATGTTTTCAAGACCATATCTACTAAAACTGTTTTACAAGGTAAACCATCAATATGCATTCATGTAATAAAAAACTGAATAATAATAAAAATATCCATTGCTGTCGCATTGATTCTGAGTCACAGCGACCCTAGAGAAGGAGTAGAACTTTTCCATATGGGAGAAGACAGCATCATCTCTTTCTCCTGCAGGGTAGATAACAGATTTGAACTGAAAACCTTTTAGTTAAACCACTATGCCACCAGGGAACACTAGAACTGAATACTTTGATAAATACATGTGTTGCCATATCCCAGGTCTCCTCAATTCCATTCCATTATAGTACAAAATATACACTTATAAAAATAAAGCAACTTCACTGCCATCAAGTAGATGCTGAGTCATAGTGACCATACAAGACATGGTAGAAACACCCTTGTGGGTTTCTGAGACTGGAACTCCTTCTTTGTTTTAATAAGAGTTTCCTTTTATTTTCTTAAAAAGGAGGCTTATTTTTACATTTTAAATGTATTATTAATTGGGAATTAATGCATATATCATTCCACATTTCAATCATGTCGAGTAGCATTGTATAATTGCTACCAGTTTCCAAACATTCTTTTCCTTCCTGGACTCCTTGACATTATCTCCCTTTTACTCCCACCCCCATCCTATCTCCGCACCATCACCACTGTACCCACACCCACAAACCCTTATTCTACTTGTTGTCCCTATAAGTTCATCAATCCTGGGTTTGATATACGTAAAAACAGAAAAACATATTAATACATCTTTCAGAGGGTGACCCCCAATGGCATAAGACCTCTGAGATAAACCCTGATATGAACAAACAAACAAAAACAAAACAAAAATATGGAAAATGTTGAAAACCAGATCAGGTCCAGCGCGCATCAGAGGTGGCAACAACTGACAAAGTTTTAAGTGTTCAAGCCAGGTTTATCCCTTTGATCTTCTATATTCATCTCACCAATGCACTCTGGTTAGTAAACACTTTGCTCCCATCCTTCAAGTGTGGATCGAGGGAGATCATTGGAAGCTTCTTTCCTAGGTAGTTCCACAAATATAGCTGATGACAGTACAAGGCCCCTTCTTTCTCTTGTGAAGCAGCTGATAGTTTCAAACTGCTGACCTTGCAGATCACAGCCCAACACATAATCACTATGCCATCAATAATATTAGAAATCAAATTTTCATTTTTCTACAATTTGATATATTTTAAAATGCATTTCTAGAATTTCAGAACTAAAGCTACTTGAGTTATTAAGATTTCATGTGTTCATTTCCAACCTTGCTATTGTAGAGATATTTTTTAAATCATCATTCATAAGCCTTGTGATTATTAATAAGGCATAGACCTGAAATAATCAACTATTGGAGATCAAAAGGGCAACATTTACCCAGGAAAATAGTCCCAAAGGTTATGATGAATGGAAGCTGGAAACACAAGGAGGGATAGGCTAAGCATTGTCCCATTGAGGGGCTTGAAATCGATAATATAAAAGAAAATGTGCTGAATGGGAAAAGGATCTGTTCTGCAACCATATCTGAATTCATAATTTTTTAAATAGAAAATAAAGTAATAGTATTAACTAATTTATACTGAATTGGACAGAATTCAACCAAAACTGGAATGATTAAAAAATATTTGAGTCACAGGACATCTAGATTCATTATGAGTTACGTCTTCCAGGACTTAAATATTTTGCAATTCTGATAAGTGATACAGAGGAGAAGGAAAGCATGCAATACAAAACTAAAATGTGTTTTATTCAGCTCATCTTCATAAAAAATAGTTCTATGACGCAGTGTATACAGAAAATATTTGTAGATTTTTACAACCACAGTTGCTACTCATGATTGGCAGAAGGTAACTGTTTGGAACCATTTATTACTTACATATCACAACCAATTCCCAAGGATATTTATACTCCATGAGTGCCTTAATTAAGTAAAACAGTGTTCTCAAAATGTTGAATTCCACCAATCTTACACTCATATTAGTGTTGAAGAAGCAAATCTTCAATACTGAAGACTGAATAAACTGTACAATAGCATTCAGGAACATATTACATTTTTTATACACAGAAAAGAAAACTTTTTAAAAATCATTTCATTGGGGGCTCTTACAACTCTTATACATACAGCCATTGTATCAAGCACATTTGTACATATTTTGCCATCATCCTTTTCAAAATATTTTCTTTCTCCTTGAGCCCTTGATATCAGCTCCTCTTTTTCCCTCTCCCTTGTTAAATTATAAATTATTATAATTTTCATATCTTACACTGTCTGTCTACTGTTGCCCTTCACTCATGCTTCTCTTATTCATCACCCTGGGTTTGGGTAGGGGGACTAA
The DNA here is from genome assembly GCF_000313985.2 of Echinops telfairi. Taxonomy (NCBI): domain Eukaryota; kingdom Metazoa; phylum Chordata; class Mammalia; order Afrosoricida; family Tenrecidae; genus Echinops; species Echinops telfairi. The sequence goes on from NW_022109980.1 coordinate 8,386,689, forward strand.
ATGTCAATCATTGTGATCAGTTCCCCCTTTCTCCCTGCAACTTTCCCCTACCCTCATGGTATAGCTACTCACATTGTCATTCCTGTGGGATTTATCTGTCCTGGATTCCATGTGCCGAGAGCTCTTATCTGTACTAGTGTACATGCTTTCATATAGCCGGATTTGTAAGGTAGTACTGGGGTCATGATAGTGGGGGAGTAGGGAGGAAGCATTAAAGAACTACAGAAATATTGCATGTTTCATCAGTGCTATACTGCACCCTAACTGGATCGTCCTTTCCTTGTGACCCTTCTGTGATGGGATGTCCAATTGGCTATAGATGGGCTTGGGTCTCCACTCTGCCAGCGCCTCATTCGCATTGATATGATTCTTTGTCTGGGATCTTCTGATGCCTGATATTGTCAACACCTCATGATCACACAGGCTGGTGTGCTTCTTCAATCAGAAGAAGAAAACTTTTAAAACCTTTATTTTTATTTCATAAATTGGGTTTAAAATTTCAACTCATTATTATATACATACATATATGCACATGCACTTATTATATAAGCATTAAATATATCATGTGTGTTTGTGCTGAAATGCATTTACTTATTTATTGGTGAGAATCCATAGGTGATTTTCTCTGATGTACATACATTACATGTGTGGAGAAAGAAGTCAGGACTGGTAAAAAAGAATGTGTATTTTAAATATTGCTAACCTTGATAAATTGTACTCCAATGGCTTTTGAGATGTAGTCAATTAATACAGCCCTTCTAGCCATAATTCTTTATGGGATAAGCTATAATTCTGGACTCTGTCCCTGTGGTTACAATCTTATTTTGGAGGGAGTTCACTAGTATTCTAATAGACAAGATTAAGGTGGAATTAAGTCCTGACCTTAGTAGAGGGTATGAACCAAGTCCCACCCTCTGTTTCCTAGAGGGTGAGGTCTGTTAAAAGACAAAAACCACACCTGCATCAAAATCTTTCCTTTGTGTTTAGGAGCCGTCTTGGACACAGGGACAACCCAGGACCAGCGGGACAGGAGCCGATTCAAGATCTCTGTCTGGAACAGTGGGTGAAGGAATACATCAGTCAGTGTAAGACATGAAAAATAATAATAATTTATATTTTTTCAAGGGCTTATGAGGGAGGGATGTGGGGGAGGGAGGGAAGGAGGGAGGTAAAAATGAGGAGTTGACACCAAGGGCTCAAGTAGAAAGAAAATGTTTGAAAATGATGATGGCAACAAATGTGCTTGACACAATGATGTACTGTATGTATGTATTTTGATAAGAGCTGCACAAGCCTCCAATAAAATGATTTTTTAAAATATCTCTGTCTGATGTGGCAGAAGCTGAGTCCAGAGACACCAGAAACTGTGGCACAGAGACTATGGGGTAGAGTAAAGGAACCAGGCTGGGAAAGAATGGTGAGGCAAGGAAAACATAAAACAGAATTAAGGAGCAGCACCAATATTATGAGACTGTGAGGCAAAGCCATAAAAAAGGTGGGCTTCCTGGTCCACTGAGTCATAGGCCAAGGGACCTTTTCGCTAAAAGGCTGAGGACCCGACAGAGAGTTACGTCGCCACTGACTGAAGAAAGGTGTTGCTGTGGACCAAGGCCTGTGTCCTTACTGCTTACTGATTCTGTTTTGTGGTCACCTATTAACTTCCCTAATAAAATCCTTTATTTGTGATTATTGCCTTTGAGTTCTATTGGTGATTGCAACAAATTATCAAAATCAGCATAGAAATCCAGTTGCATGGAAGGAAGGGTTGGTGTTAGAATACGGTAAGAAGGAGGAGGATGAAGGCCTGCCTCCTGGCAATAGGGACCAGCTAGAAGAGATTAGATATGGTTCTCTGGGCTGTTTTTGAAACCTCATAATAAACTTCACTTCAACCAACAATGTACAAGATTTTGCGTTTTCTTAAATCCTCCAAAAATTTGATATTAGATAATTTTTTTTACCTGTCAAAAAGTCAGATGGTTTATTAATGTTTTAATTTGATGTTTCCTAATTGCTAGTGAATCTCAATATATTTTAATATGTTTGTTAACTGTTATTCTTTTCTTTCCCATATTAAATTGTTTTTTGTATTTTTTTTAGCATTCCAAACAAAGATGGTTATTGGTTTATTATGGTAGTGGGATAAATGGAGCAGAGTTGGTAGATTTGGGTTTTGGTGTTTTTTATAATCATTTCATTGGGGGCTCATACAGCTCTTATCACAATTCATACATACATGCATTGTGTCAAGCACATTTTTACATATGTTGCCATCATCATTTTAAAAACATTTTATTTCTTATTTTACACTGTCCAACATCTCCTTTCACCCAGCTTTCTGTTGTTGTCCCCCAGGGAAGTGGTTTTATATAGATCCTTGTAATCGGTTCCCCCTTTCTACCCCACCTTTCCTCTACCTTCCAGGTATCTCCACTCTCACCACTGGTCCTGAGGGGTTCATCTCTCCTGGATTTCCTGTGCTTCCAGTTCCTATCTGTACTAGTGTACATCTCTAGTTTAGTCAGATTTGTAAGATAGAATTGGGATCATGATAGTGGGAAAGTTGTATGTTTCATTGTTGCTATACTGTACCCTGACTGGCTCATCTCCTCCCCATAACCCTTCTGTAAGGGGAAGTGGTGTTAAGAAACCCAGGGACAAGGGAACAACAAGTGATCCAAAATCTGTGGAGAGGAGGGTGTAAGAGTGCTGGTAGGGTGTGATCAAGGGTAATGTAACCTAGAGGAATTACTGAATCCCAAATGAAAACTGAGCATAATAGTGGGACAAGAGGAAAGTAAAAGGAAATAGAGGAAAGAACTAGGAGGCAAAGGGCATTTATAGAGGTCTAAATACAAGCATGTACACATGTAAATATATTCATATAGGATGATGGAGAAATAGATCTATGTGCATATATTTATAGGTTTAGTACTAAGGTAGAAGATGGACATTGCGTCTCCAGTCAAGTACTCCCTCAATGCAAGAACACTTTGTTCTATTAAACTGGCATTCCACAATGCTCACCTTCCCTACACGATCAATGAAGACAAAGTGGGTGCATAAGCAAATGTGGTGAAGAAAGCTAATGGTGCCCGGCTATCAAGAGATATAGCGTCTGGCTTGAAGATAAACAAGTGGCCATCTAACTTAGAAGCAACAAAGCCCACACGGAAGAAGCACACCAGCCTGTGTGATCATGAGCTGTCAATAGGATGAGGTATTAGGCATCAAAGAACAAAAACTCATATCATTGTGAATGAGGGGGAGTGTAGAGTGGGGACCCAAAGCCCGTCTGTTGGCAACTGGACATCCCCTTACAGAAGGGTCGCGGTGAATAGCTTTAAATGTATTTAAATTTTAATTTTATTATTTATTTATTTACATCATTTTATTGAGAGCTCTTACAGATATAACATCTCACAGTTAAATCACATCAAGCAGTATTGTACAATTGTTACCACAATCAGTTTCAAAACATTTTCTTTCTTCTTGAACTCCTTGGTATCTGCTCTCCTGTATCCCCTCCCTCCCCCACTGTATCCCACATGAACCTTTACTTATTTGCCATATCTTACACCATCTAATATATCCATTCACATACAATTCTGTTGCACTCCCTCCAGTGGGTTTATGCAATCATCAGTTCAGCACCTCCCCCTTCTCCTCCTTCCCACCTCCTCCCTTCCCCTACCAGCAGGGCTATAATTCTGATGTTTGGGATTGTAAGGGGATGTGAAGGCAGGCAGTTTGCCCACCTTGCTGTCATTAGTTGAGGATGTCCTTGGAAAGGACTTAGCTCAGTAATTACAGCCAAGATAAGATAAGAGTTCTTCTCCAAATCTCCGGCCTGCTCCAGATCTCTGGCCTGCTCATGGGTCTCTGGCCTGCTCTGGCTCTCCAGGTAGCAGCTACATTCTCTTGATTTTCTGATCTTAATAATGGGAGCACAGGGCAAGTGATTCTACATGGGGGCCATCTTCCCAGAAGTCCCCTAGAATTTTTATTTAAAAATAATTGATATGGCATGCCTTTTTTGAAATAGGCTGATTTCTATATTCATGAAAATTATGATTTTATGTGTCCAAGTTGAATCAAGAGGCAGCTGAGCAAACAGAACAAGGGAATACTGCATGGTTTGAAGTCAGGGAAGGTTTTTGTCAGGGTTGTATCCTTTCATCATGCTCACTCAAGCCGCATGCGGAAAAGTCATCAGAGAAGCTGTATTATGTGAAGAAGAATGCAGCATCAAGTTTGAAAGAAGACTTAATAGCAACCTGCTATATACAGGTGACATAAACTTGTATTCTGAAAGTGAGGAAGATTTGACGAACTTGCTGATGAAGATCAAAGATTGCAGTGGGTGCAGTGTCTGGCCTCTGGTGGCCTCAGTGAACCAAAAAGATGTATGACAACAAGGGATTTTCCTTAGCCACTGGTTTGGTAGGAGTGGTATGGAGGCTTACCCCTGGTCACCAGATAGGTAGGGTGAGGAAATCAGGAGGAGAAGGCTCTTTTCCTTTCACAGTTCACTGCCAGATAAACTCAATGATAAGGGGACATCCATAGTCTAGTGTCTCCAGTCACCACACTACAGACCTTCCCCGTCATGTGGAGCTTCGACCCAAAGACAAGTCAGTAGTTTTATCTTTCTTCACTAGCTTTTTCCTTGATCTGTGGTCACCTGACTACTAGTATTCTTGAACACATGTCTCTTTGTCAGATTAAGCTCATATTCTGTTCACTTTGCTTCATTCAAGATATGTCCACATCATGTCTCAGACTTCCAAGGGATTTTGTGCACTTGTCTCTTTTCCTGACTTTGTAATTAAAAACATAACCAGAATTTTTTTTTAAAAGAACAGGTTCAAGATGACCTAATTGGTGACTTTTGTTGTAGTTGTAGCTCTGATTCATGGTGAGCTTATGTTAAACAACAGCATACTACCAAGTCGTTTCATGGTCATTGGTCTACTATTGAAGCCATTGTATCAATCTATCTCATAATGGATTTCCCTCATTTTCATTGACTTTGTACATTATCAAAAAAGAGGTTCTTTATAGGGTCTTTCCTGATGATATGTCTACAGTATATGAACCAAAGTCTCAGTTTAAAGAAACATTCTGGTGACATTTCTTATACAATTGATTTGTTTATTTTCTTGGATGTTTACAATATAGCCAATATCCTTTCCCAACGGCACAATTTGAATGCTCTGTTCTTCTGCCTTTCTTTTTCAACGTGCACCTTTAGTTTGCATATGAAAAACTTGAAAATACCATGGCTTGGATTATGAGACATAATCAGTTAATATGGACATGTTATCAAGAGTAACCAAGCCCTGGAGAAGGACATCATGCTTGTTAAAGTAAAGGGACAGCAAAATGAGGAAGGCCCTCAATGAGATGGATTGCCACAGTAACTGCAACAATAGGCTCAAGCATAAAAACAATTGTAAGGATGGTGTAGTACTGAGTAGTATTTCCTTCTGTTGTACATAGGGCCTTTATGTGTTGGAACTGACTAGACAGGGCCTAACAACAACAACAGCAACACCCATGACTATAATCTCATTTTGGATGAAGTCCTTTGCTGTGCTAATGGACAAGATTAAGGTGAGATTAATTCCTGACTTGATTGAGCTACCACCTTTTATTTCCTTGGGGGTATTGTCTACTGAGAGAAAAAAATACCTGCATCAAACCCATTGCTTTGTGTATAAGAGCTCTCTTGGACACAGACATCCCAAGACCCTCTCAAATGGGGCACGTTTGAGGTCTTTGTTTGAAATGATGGAGGTAAAGACCAGAGGCACAGACCATAGGACAGAGCAAATGAGCCAAGCAAAGACCAGAGCCCAAGGCTAGGAGACAAATTAGACTGAGCAGAAGAGCAATGTAAACGATGAGACTATGGGTCGGGGCAGCAGATGGGCTTCCCACTCCATGGAAGCAGAAACCAAAAAACCACATTGCTGAGATGCTGAGAAGCAAAGAGAGACTTGACTGTTGGCTGAGAAGCACTGTTGTGGATCAATGACAGTATCCTGTTTACTGACACTGGCTAGTGGTAATCTATTGAATTCCCTAATAAATCCGCTTAGTCATGGGTATTGTCTGTGAATTCTATGTGGTCATCACAACAAATCATTGAAACTAGCATAGAAGTAGAGTGGTGTGGGAGGACCAGTTAGTATCAGAATAGGTAAAGAAAAATGCAGGGTGACCTCTGCAGCAGAGCAATAGGAAAGCCAGAAAAAGTCACTTACGGCCTCCCATACTGTTTTTACATACCATATGTATCTTAGTCATTAAAATGGCCACATCCATTTTTTTTAATTTGCAGAAGTCTTTTTCAATAGATTTTGTCAATGTTGTACAACATTTGGTTTCTTGTCAACTACTTCCCTAGACACTGAGAGTTCATGAATGAACAATTTGGAGAGAATAACACTGACAGCTGCACTTTTAAAAAGTGATATGGTCCAGTGTAAGCTTTTTAAGGAGTGCTGGCGATGCAGTTGTTTAAGCATTGGACTGCTAACCACACACCTATAATTTCATGGGACAAAGATGAGGCTGTCTGATTCTGCAACTATATTCTTTCTCCGAAACCCAAAAGAACATTTCTACACTGTCTGAAAGAGTCCCTATAAGTCAGAATTGACTCAGCCATAATGGGTTGGGTAAGGATCTTTTATTTTGTTCATGTTCAGATATAATCCACACTGACATCTGTAGTCTTTAACCTACATCAGTGAGTGCTTCAAGTCATGTTCGTTTGGGGCAAGTAAAGTTAGGTCATCTACTATTACAGGTTATTAAGGAGTATTTCTTGAATCTTAATGCTACATTTTTCATCATATAGCTCAGCTTTGTCAATTATCCGTTCATCAGATTTAATTAATAAGAGGAAAGGATATAAGCCAATCAGAAACTTTTTTTCAATTTGTAACGATGCAAGGTCCTTTGTTCTGTTCAAATGAATGGTTCTTGGCCTATGTACAGATTCAGCATTAATACAATTGCATGTTTTGGAAGAACCCATTTTCCCTTATGTTATCCATAATTTGTTATAGTCCAGCCAGTCTTATGCCTTTACATAGTCAATGCAATGCTATATAACACAGGTGCACATATTTTTGTAACTCTCTGCTTAGGACTAAGATCCATCCAGCATAACAATGTAATAACCCTTTGCACATTTATTCCCCTGAAATCAGTTAGAACTTCTGGAAGATCTCTTTGTATGTATGACTGCAGTCATTATCTTCAGCAATCAGGTCCTGTCAATGTACTGATACAACCATTTTCAAATTATCTTCAGCAAAATTTTATTTGCATGTTGTATTAATAATATAGTTTTGCAATATCTGCATTCTGTTTGATTATCTCTCTTTGGAATGGGCACAAATATAGATCTCTTCTAATAGGTCAGTCAAGTAGCTATCTTCCAAATTTTTGACAGATGTGTGATTGCCTCTAACACTTCATTAATTTGTTGAAATATTTTTAATAGTTTTATTGATATAAAATTCATATATCGTCCACTTCTATAGTTGCCGCTTTTGCAAAGAGTTGTATAGGCATCAGCACAGTCAGTTCTAGAGGGGACCTCTTTCTTCCCACATTCATTATTCTGTCCATTCCTGTAGTCTAATTTTTCACCAGTGCTTCAGTGCAGCTTGAAATTCTTCCTTTAATATAATCAGTTATAAATCATATTCTAACTCCTGAAAGGGTTGAAAGTTGACCTTTTTGATACAGTGACTGTAGGTTCTTGCCAGCTTCTTTGGATGATTCCTGCATGATTCAATATTTACCCATAAACTCACTGTCAACGAGTTAATTTCAAGTCACAGTGATCCCATAGAACAGAGTAGAATGGTCTCTGAGGGTTTCGGGGACTGTACCTTTTGATGGGAGTAGAAAACCTCATTTTTTCCCCTAAGAGCAGCTGATGGCCTTGCAGGGAGCAGCCCAATATAGAACCCACTAGATCACCAGGGAACCTTGATATTTGAAGTTTTTCTTCAGTTCTTTCAGCCGAAATATGCCAAGCATGTTCTATTCTTTTCATGTTCTGTCCTTTCCTAGTCTGGGTCTTTATACATTTCATTATTATAATACTTGAATTTGACTTCTCCAGCTTCTCTTTGAAATGCCTCTGCAGTTGTTTTACTACATCACTTCTATTATTTTTGGATACTCTTGTGTAGAAAAGCAAGTTTCCAAATATCTTCAGGCATCCACTTTGGTGTATTTTCTTGTCTTTTTTAATAACCACCTTCTTTCCTCTTGTAGGATACTCATGGTGTCTTTCTATAACTTATATGATCTTTAATCACTATTGTTCAATGCCTCAAATCCATTCTTGAGATGATCTCTAAACTCAGGTGGGATATACTCAAGCTTATATTTCAGCTGTCATACACTTGTTTTAATTTTCTTCAGCTTCAACCTGAGCTGGTATATAAAGAGCGGATAGTCTGTTCCACAGTTTCCAAACCTGTTGTGACTGATAATATTGAGCTTCTCCCTCATCTCTTACCAAGGACGTAGTCAATATGATTCCTATGTATTCTGACTAATGAGGCCCATGTGTATATTTACCGTTTGTGTTATTGAAAAGGAAGTGTTTGCAAAGAAGACATCATTGTTCCTTTTTTCTGTGTTTGAAATGGACTTGTATGCCATTAAGGACCCCAAGTTCAACTCAGTTTTAATTTTCTTCCTTTTATAGCCTCTCAGACCATTCATTATTTAGATCTGGGGAGGAAGGAATCTGGAGGTTTTGAAGGCCATGGGCCTACACCCCTTTTTAACTTTAATCGATTATTTTAAAAAGACAGATTCTATATGGTTGCAAGCCCATCTCAACAGATTTCATCAGTAATAATAAATATAAATGTAGTTCTCTTAATTTTTTTCCTCTCATCCTTCCTTCCACCTTCTATTATTTCCTACAATCCCCTCTCCCTGCCCCCACCCTGATACCTGGCCTCCTAATTGTCTTCAAAGTCTTATTTTTTGGTGCAAAAACCACTTTTCCTTATTCTTTGTTTATACTTACGGTAATGATGTCATTAAATATTTATCTTTATAAGATTGGCAACTTTGCTAAGCATAACATTCTCTTGCTTTGTCCATGTCTTGGGATGTTTAAGAACATTGTCTTGTTTTTATTGATACATAATATTCCAATGTATGAATTTACCAGAGTTTGTTCACTGATTCCTCGATAATTGGAGTTTTTAGTTGTTTCCATGCTTTTGCTATGATGAAAATTATTGAAATAAACATTGGTTTGCATGTGTCTGTTCATGTTGTAGTATTTAGTTCCTTAGAATATGAATATATGTATATATTTTAGAGGGATTGTAGGATCATAATGTAATTGTATTCACATTTTCTTAAGGATGAGCCATGGGGGTTATACAATTCTACCGTCCCACCTGCAATGTATGAACATACAAACATTCTAATCTCTCACATCCTTGTCAGCATTTATTATCTTCTGGGTTTTTATTTTCTATAAGTGTCGGTATGCTGTTTTAATCAGTATTTCTATTATTGCTAATGGACTTAAACATTTATATAGTTGCTGGCTGACTGGATGTCTTCTTTGGTAAATTATCTATTCAAGTCTTGTGTGCATTTTTAATTGGGTTATTACATTTTTTCTTGTTAAGATGTAGTTTTCTATAGAATTTTGTAATTAGCTCTTTATATGATGTACTATTATTAAACATTTTCACAATTTGTGATTCCACTTTGAACTCTTCAGTTGATGTTTTTAAAGTGCATAAATGTCCATTTTTAGAAGACTCCAGTCCTTTATCTTGTATTGTGAATCATGGATATTTTTCATTATATTTGGTTATGTGCTTATGCCGCACATTGGGGCATATTTTTCACTGATGGTCTTTATGTTTGTGGGATTTATGTCTAGGTATTTTCCCCATCTTGGGCTCATTTTGGAACAAGCTATGAGGTATGAGTCCTGTTTCATTCTTTTGCAGGTGAAGATCCAGTTTGTCCAGCACCATTTGTTGAAAATGCTATGTCTTGACCATATAATGTGTCTTAGTGCTTTATCAAAATCAGGTACTTGGTTGTCTTTTTGGGTTCTAAATTATAATCCATTGGCTTTAATATCTATCATCATACTAATGCAGGTTGTTTTAATTACCGTGGCTACATTATAGGTTTTAAAGTCTGGGGGTGAAAGGCCTCCTACTTTGTTTTTATTGTCAATAGTGTTTTAAATATCCTTACTATCTTTCCTTCCCCTAAAGGTTGGTGATTAATCTTTCCATCTGTTTTTTGTTGAAGAATTATTGTGAGATTTGGATCAGAATTACACTTAATTTGTAAAGTATTCTTGGAATATTGATATTTTCAGAATGTTTAATCTTACCATCCCAGAGCATAGTAACTTGCTTCATTTGTGTAAGTATTATTTGGTTTCTTGTAGAAGGGTTCTACAATTTTCTGTGTGTAAGTCTTTTGTCTTTGATATAGTCTTAAATATTTTATCCTTTGTGTATTTAATGCAAATTGCATTGTTCTTTTTATATCTTTTTCAATGTCACAAAAAGAGGATGTGATTAGGGGGAAACAAGGCACTAACCCACCCATGGGGAGGGTATTATTTCTGTCTCCACAGGAAAGGGCGAGAGGGAACAGACCTCAACCTGATGGGCCCAGACTTGAAGGCCACATACTGGCATGAAACAGGTAACTAACAGAGAGGTCTGCAGGGCCGGCCCCAATCCCAGCTACATGGAACTCTTCCCAGAGCAATGCACGACAGACGAGAGCCCTGAAGATACAGCCCAGGGAGAGGGGTAGGTCTTGTAAGAACACATGGGAGAAAATTAAGGGGGAAGGAGAGAGAGAAAGAGAGAGAGCACCCACCAAGGCCCAAGGATTATATTCCTGCTCAGAGCGGCCAATGCACAGAGAGGACCATAGGGCTGGCCCCACTATGAGACCCTACATCCCTCACTGACCCATAGCGCTATGGGAGACAGTACTGGAGACACAGTGAGGGATTTGTGCCCAGTCTGACCACTGCCACCCACACACCAGGGAGAAACACAAAAGGAGTGCAACAGTTCAGCAAGGGGAGCAAATGAAATTCCTGAGGAATCGAAAAAAATCTCCGAGGAATCAAAAAAATAGACATTGGTGGCAGGGCTTGGCACCTCATCAGACTCAATCATCAATCATTCATAAGGGTCAACAGACAATCCTGGAACTAATTATAGGCTTTTTTTCATTTCTATCATATAAGGTAAGCAGGATAAACAATCCTGAGGAGGAGAAAACAATGGGACCACCCATTCCAGGGGGACATGGGATGGGGTGTGCATGGGGGAAAGATAGGGGGAAGCCAACACACCCAGGAACAAGGGACAAATAAGTGATCTAAAATCAATTGTGAGGAGGGCGTGGAATGCCTTTTGGGGTTTGTTCAAGTGCAATGTAGCTAAGAGTGGAATGCAGGTTGAATATGATAGTGGGACAGGAGGAAAGTAAAAGGAAATAGAGGAAAGAACTAGGAGGAAAAGGACATTTACCGAGGCACAAATATAGGCACGTACACATATAAATATATTTATATACAATGATAGGGATATACGTCTATGTACATGTATTTATATGTTAAATATTAAGGTAGCAAACAGACATTGGGCCTCTACTCATGTTCTCTCTCAATGAAAGAACATTTGGTCTAATAACCTGACATTCCGTGATGTTCACATTCCCAGCACAAATGCTGAAGACAAAAGGTGTGTATAAGCAAACGTGATGAAGGAAGCTGATGGTGTTGGGCTATTAAAAGATATAGCATCTGTGAACTTAAAGGCTTGAAGATAAACAAGCAGCTAGCTGTGGAGCAACAAAGCCCACATGGAAGAAGCACACCAGCCTGTGTTATCATTATGGATTGACAGGATCTGGTATCAGAGATCAGAGCACCCCAAGTGAACAATCATATCAATGTGAATGAGGGGCTGGTGATGGAGTGGAGAACCAAAGCCCATCTGTAAACAGTTGGACATGCCCTCAAAGAAGGGTCACAAGGAAGGGGCAAGCCAGGCAGGGTGCAGTATAGCACCGATGAAACATACAACATTCCTCTAGTTCTTTAATGCTTCCTCCTCCCCACTATCATGACTCTAGTTCTACCTTAAAAATTGGGCTAGACTGGAGCATGTATGCTGGAACAGAAATGAGTTCTCTATACACAGAACCCAGGACAGATAAACCCCTCAGGAACAATAATGGGAATTACGATACCAGGAGGGTAGGGGGAAGATGAGCGGTAGAAAGGGGATACTGATGGCAATAATCGACATATTAATACCCACCTCCAGGGTGACAAACAACATGAATGTGGGTAAAGGGAGACAGCAGACAGTGTAAGATATGAAAATAATAAAAATTTATACTTTATCAAGGGTTCAGGAGGGTGGGAGGGTGGAGGAGGGAGAGAAATAAAAGAACTGATACCAAGGACTCAAGTAGAAAAAAATGTTTTGAAAACGATGATGGCAACATATATACAAATATGCTTGACACAGTAGATGTGTGGATTGTTATAAGAGCTGTGAGAGCCCCCAATAAAGTGATTGAATATAATTAAAACAGCAACAATAAAAAAGTTTCCATTCTTGTTCTTAACATTGTTTTCTCTATCTTCCTGCCCACTATCATGGTTCCCCATTATATTCTTGTTCTTAACATTGTTTTCTCTATCTTCCTGCCCACTATCATGGTTCTCCATTATTCATCTCTCAGTAATTCCTCTCAGATTCATTTCATTTGAGAAAACATGACCAGGAAAGCTACACCCTCCTCACCATCAATGTTAGGTCCCTTGCTATTCTCCTGTCCCTGTCGTTATTAGCTCTTTGCTCCTCTCCCTGTGCCTCTTCCTCTCCCATGCCCCACTCCCAGTACTCTAGGTCCCATTGCTGTCTCCTTGGGATTGCTTATCCTGCCTAACTTATATAGATAGACACCAAAAGGAAAAGAAAAAGAGAGACCATTCAAATAGTTTCTAATCTAACTGTTGTTCTGACCCAGAGTAGATAAATATCTCTCTGTTAAGTAGAGAGCAGGGCTAGTTATAATCCACCTATCCAATGCCCTTTTCTTTCAGGGATCTATATCTCAGAACCTACTTAACTAACAGCACTTGTACCCTTTAGTCCTCAGCATTCGTGACTGAGGGGTGTACTTTCTACAAGACCCCATTGCTCTTCCTGCAGAATGGAGCGGTTTTGTGCCCCACCCCCACCCCATTATACCTTTAGACTTTCAGTGTGGCCCTTAGTATATTCCCAACCAGTTCAGATGAGGTGCCAAGAGCTGCCTACCAGTCAGAAGTCTACAATCGGGATTCTTCAGGGAATTCATGGTTTGCTCCCATTGCTGGTCGGTTGCAATCCCCTCTTGGTTTGCCACCATGTGGGCATGTCAGACCAACCGCACTCTCTGAACTGTATCTTCAGTGCTGTCCTCTGTGGCACTGTCATCTAGGGAGGGGAAGTCATGTCTTGACCTGAGGCCTGTCCTGCAGTCCTCTCTGTGAATGAGCTTCTCTGAGCAGGAACTTCACCCTCCAGATTTGGGACACCACAATGAGGTCTACTCCCTCTGTCCTTTTCCTGTGGAGACATAAACAAGAAAGTAAAAATTATATAGCTAGACATATGTATATATGTAAATATATATATAAAGATAGGTGTGTGTGTGTGTATTTGTGTGTGTATAAACAAGGAAGCAGATGGACTTTGAGCCTATACTTAAATCTTATCTCAAAACAAGAATGGTTGATTTGAATAATGTGGCTATATATAATACTCACCTTCCCTACACGATCTCTGAAGACAAAATTGATGCATAGACAAATGTGGTGAAGAAAGCTGATGGTGCCTGGCTCTTAAAAGATATAGCATCTGGTGGTCTTAAAGACTTTAATTTAAACACAGGGCCATCTATCAGGGAAGCAACGAAGCCGACATGGAAGAAGCACACCAGCCTGTGTGATCATGAGGTGTCGATAGGAATAGGTACCAGAAGTTCAAAAACAAGCAATCAATTTGATGTGAAGGAACATAGACAAAGTGGAGCCCCCAAACTCACCTGTAAGATAATTGGACAGTCCCTCACAGAAGGGCCACATGGAAGACATGATATATCCAGTGTGCTGAGTAGTACTGATGAAACAATCCACTAGTTCTTTAATATTTCCTCCCCTTACTATTATCGTCTCAGTTTTATCTCATTATTTTGTGAGACCTGCGTATGTTTATTTGTATAATTAAGACCTTTCAATGCATAAAATCCAATATGGATAAATCCCTCAGAAACAGTAACAGGAGTAATGATTCGCTGAGAGTTTGGAAAGGGGGGACATGGTGCGGCAGGGGGAACTGACAGCATCGATGACAGTATAACTCCACTTGAGGGAAACGAGTAACAGAATTGTAGGTGAATGGGTACATTGGATGACGTAAGATATGGCAAAAAATATATATAATAATAAGGGTTCCTGGGGGTGGGGGAGAGAGGTGATAAAGGGGAGTTGGTATCTAAGAGTCAAGAAGAAAGAAAATGCTTTGAAACCAATCATGCAATGATTATACAATTATGCTTGATCTAATTTAATTATGGATTGTTGTAATATCAGTCAAAACTCCCAATAATATGGTAGAAAATAAATGAATGAAAATAAATAATTAAGTATCCAACTAACTTCTGTATGCTGATCTTATAACCAAATTTTTCAATTAGTTTGAGCAATTTGTTAATTGAATCTTTGGGGGTTTCTATGTATAAGATTATATTGTCTGTGAATAGAGTTGTAAGAAAACATAGAGACCGACTCTTATCTCATATTAATAACGGGTTCCAGAGGGATATGATCTGCAATCAGAAAACTTATAGATAAGAAAAAGGATACATGCTGTTGGAGTGTGGTGTCCCTGCCACACTTCAATTCACCGAACTTTATTAGGTGCAGGCTTAAATACAGTTCCTGCAAACATGGCACCTTCTATACAAAGGGACAGTGCACAATTTGAAGGTTTACGAAGAAGCATGAACATATCAGAGAAGTTATTCACAGATAGAAGGGGAGGATGAGCCTGGGAAAATGAAGTAACAGATAAGTTTGCAGACTGCTGCCGTGTGCAGCTTTAGTCAAGGACTAGTGAGCAAGTGTCTGCTGGTCTCAGGCGGAGAGACAGGCCAGCCATTGCTGCATCAGCTCCCATGGCTGAGCGATCAGCATTCTCCCACGAGCCATGAACCGTGGAAGGTGGTGGTCCTGTTCGGTTTGCCTTAGGAGTAAACAGCTTTTTCCCCACAGAGAGTTGTATTTCTTCTGTGCCTATGTGTGTACCTTTAATGTCTAAAACTTCTAGGACTATATTAAATAAAAGTCATGATAAAAGGAAACTTTATTTGATTTTTATTCTAAGGGAGGCATCTTTTCAGATTTTCTTCATTAAGTGAGATGCTGGCCATTGATTTCTCATATGTGGCCTTTATAATGTAGACAAATTTCCTTTCTTTTCCTTTTCTTAAAATGTTTGCATCAGGAATGGATATTGAATTTTATCAAATGTCTTTTCTGTATCAATGCATATAATCATATGATTCACCATTATGTTGTTTATATAGTTAATTATATTGACTGATTTTCTAATATTAAACCATCCTTTCATATCTAGTATGAATCCTAATTGATGGTGATGTGTTTTTTTTTTAATTATTATTTTTTGTTGCATTGTCAGCTAGGATTTTATTGAGAATCTTGGCATCTATATACATTTTGGTTTATAATTTTGGATTCTGGGGAGGTTTTTCCCTGGTTTGGTATCAGATATAATGGCTTCATAAAGAGGGGGGAGCAGGGAGGGAGGGGGAAAATGAGGAGCTGATATCAAAGGCTGAAGTAGAAAGAAAACGTTTTGAGAATGATGATGGCAACAAATGTACAAATATGCTTGACACAATGGATGGATGTATGGATTGTGATAAGAATTGTACGAGCCCCCAATAAAATGATTTAAAAACAAATGAAAAATGAGTTTGGTAGTACATTGGCCATTTCTAAATTGTGAAATTGTTTATGTAGAATTTATATGAGCTCTTCTCTAAATACTTGATAGAATTCCACAGTGAAACCATTTGGTCCTGAACTTTTTGATGTTTGGAGTTTTTATGACCAGATCTATTTCTTCTCATGCTATAGACTTGTTGAGATTTTATACATCAGTCGGGGCAATTTAGGTAAATAATGCATTTCTAGAAATGTATCTATTTCTTCTATATTTTCAAATTTGGTGGAATACAATTTTTCATAATTCTGTGTGACTTTTTTCATCGCATTTGATTCTGTTTTAATGTTATCCATTTCATTTCTTATTCATAGAATTTTCATGTTCACATTATTTTCCTTCATTAAGTTTCTCAGTGGTTAATCAATATTATTAATGTATCCAAATAACGAACTTCTTATCTTACTGATATTTCTTTAGAATTTTTTCTTTTTTTTTAAATCAATTTATTTCTTCCTTAATCCTTATTTGTTTGCTACATTGGTCTTTTTCCAGTTGTTACAGCTGATGTGTTAAGCTGTCTATTCTAATTCTTTCTGCCTTTTTGATGTGTGCAGTTATTGCTATAAGCATTCCTCTGAGGACTAGTTTTGTGGTGTTCAAAAACTTTGATATCTTATGCTTTCATTCTCATTTGTTTCAATGAATCATTTGTTGTGTTCTTTATTTCTTCAATTACCTAGAAGTTTTTAAGTAAAATATTGTTCAATTCCCATACACTTGATATTTTTTGTTAACGGCATAATAGTTGATTTCTAATTTTACATCACTGTGCTCTGAAGAGATGACTTGCAATAATATTGAATTTATTGATGCTTGTTTATGGCCTAAAATATTAACTATTCTAGAATAGGTTCCAGGAGCTCTAGAAAAGAAAATTACATGCATTTTTGTTGGGTGAAGTGTTTATATACACTTATGACTTCAAGTTTATTAATTATGTTGCTTAATTTTTCTGTATCTTTGTTGTTTTTCCTTGATCATTTGGTCAAAGTCATGTGTGGAATTCTCCTACTGTTATCATAGTAGGATATATTTGTCTCTTCATTTCTGTAAAATTTGAGTAATATATTTTGATGGTCTTTCATTCTGTGTGTATATTAATGATGGTTATGGTCTCTTGTTCAATGAAAGCTTTCAAAATTATATAGTGTACATCTTTGTCTTGCATTTTGTCATTTGTTTTGATTTCTGTTTTACCAGAAATTAATATTGCTACTCCTAATTTCTTTTGATTGCTATTACCTTCGTGTATTTTTTCCATCCTTTTATTTTCAGTCTATATTTGACTTTATGTATAAGGTGCATTTCTAGTAAGCAACATATTAAATGCTCATGATTTTATAACCATTCCATTAGTCTTTGTCTCTTAACAGGTGAATTTACATTCATCATTATAATTGGCAAATATGGTTTGTTGGTGTCATTTTGTTATATGGTTTCTTTATGGTGGTGGGGCTTTCAATTTTAATAATATTTTTGTGTTATATTCCTTTTGTTTATTGGTTGTCTTGTTGATGCTCTCTTTGCTTTTTGTTTTCTTTCAAAAATTTTTATTGGGAGTTAATACAGGCATATCATTCCATAGTTTAAGCACATCAAGAAGTATTATAAAATTACTATGACAATCAGTTTCAAAACATTCTTTTCCTTCTTGAACTCCTTAACACCAGCTCCTGTTTACCCAACCACTTGTACTCTACCCCCCATAAACCCTTCTTCCACTTGTTGCCCCTGTAGGTTCATCAATTCTTGGTTTCATATACTGAAAAATAGGAAAAGTATATATAACAAAAATTCAAGAGGTGCACCCCCAATGACATAACTCAGCTGAGATAAGCCCCAATATGAGCAAACAAAAACAAAACAAAAAAACCCATAAAATTTTGAAAACCAGATCAGGCCTAACATACATCAGAAGGGGATTAATTGGAAATGTTTTAACTGTGCATCAGGTTTATCATTTTGATTTTCTATAATCATCTCTCCAATGAACTCTCTTTGATAACAAGTTTCTTCCCATCCCTCTGCTATGGATAGAAGGAAATCACTAGAGGCTTACTTATTTTCTTTGTAGATCCCACAAATGTATCTTCGGCTCCTACTGCCATAAAAGCCTTCTGTAAACCAGATTCTCACAGTTTAGGTTCTGATAATATTCCCCTCCTTTGTCTTTGTATATTATATGTTTTACAATCCTTCAGTCACTGATATCGGTATGCATCTTCCATGCAAACTTAGTCGGCATCTCACTTCCATGACTGCTTGTTTGGAAACAAGCCTTTAAGAAGACAGATGCTATTTTATCTGATAGTGGGCACCATCTATTTTCTTCACCACACTTTGCTATAACATCCATATATTCTGTTTCTCTCCTGAGGGTGATTATAGAGCAGGGCCATGACATATGAACTAATTGTTCTTAAATTGTAGCTAGGATTTCATGTGCGCCCAAAACCCATTCCAGGATCTATGCTACTTTTTAATCTGCCTTTGGCTCCCTTTCAAAAGCTCTTTGTTAATCATTGGTGGAGAATCTTATCGATCATCCCCTTGGCAGATAACGATCTTCCATTAATCTTGTCTTTGATTAGCTCCTAGTTCTAATTTTTTAAAGCACTGTTGAGAGAGGGTTATTGGGCCATTGTAGGCTAACTCCATATTGCAGCAATGGGATTACTTTTTACCTTGCTTACAAGTTTTGTTATTTTTTGTTTTTTTGAGCTTTTAAGTTTTTCTTTAAGGATGGTTTTGTGTGGGAATCTTGATAGTTTTTTCCAAATTCAAGACAGTTGTCTTTTTTTGAATTGTTCAATATCTTTGCCATTCAACTATTTGTTGTCTACTGTTTTCCCTCTGTGCTTTTTAAAAACCTCCATTGTAGAATGTTATTATTCCTTATTTTGATTCAATTAGTTCTGTTTGACTCTGAGTATTACTTAAATAGTATGTTTTCTCTATAGTATTTCTTTCTGATATTTGTAGGTTGTTGTTTATCAATGCTATAGATTTTTCTGTCCAAGGAATTTAATTTTAATATATTTATAAAAGTGATTTGTTTTTTTTTACAAAATCCTTTAGTTTTTCCTTATTGAAAAATGATTCAATTTGAAGGATAATTTTGCTGAATATAGGATTCTTGGTGGCAGTTTTTTCTTTGTTTGTTTGTTTCCTTTCGGAATTTCAGCTATAATCATCATCCTTTTGCCAGCATTGTTTCAGTGGAAAGTATGAACTTATCCTAATTGGTTGGCCTTTGTAGGTGATTGTTCTTTATGTGTTGTGCTGCCCTCAAGATGGTTTCCTTTTCTTTAATATTGGAAAGTTTTACTATAATTGGCCTTGGTAATTTCCTTTAGGGATCGATTCATTTCATGGACTTTCTGAGTAGTTATTTTATGCTTTTTATATTATATTAGGGAAGTTCTCCCTTAATACTTCAGCAATGATTTTATCTGTAATTAGATCTGACTGATCAAGAAATCATTGCTCTTACAAAATTCTATCATTCAATCCTCTGCTTTGTTTCTACCAACAAAATCATATATTACAACTACAGATCTTTCCTCTTTGTTGCTAAGTTTCATATTCCCATCATGAGGATTTATCAATACATCTTGTTGCATGTGTGATTGATTTCAGATTGAAGAAATTGATAGAATTCTTCAATTTCTCATCATTGGTAATAGTTGTTGGTATATGATTTTGAATAATACTCTTCCTATCATCCTATCAAAGACAGTATTCACTTCATAATAGATCAGGAAATTTTTTTAAGATGAATGTGATGTCATTCTTGTTTAATTGGCATAATAAATCATATGATTATTTGTTTCAAAATCACTAATACCAGTCCAATTCAGCTCACAAATGCCTAGGATATATATCTTCATGTGTTCCATATCAATCTGGACAACTTTCAGTTTTCCTAGATTCGCGCTTAGTACATTCCAAGTCCTAATTATTAATAGAAGTTTGTGGCTGTTTTTTCTCATTTTGAATTATGCTCCATCAGCAAATGAAGGTCTGAAAAGTTTTGTCCAACAATGTCATTAAGAACGTCCAGGAGGCAGTTTCTCAGTTGTATTTTGAGTGCCTTCAAACCTGAGGGGTTGATCTTTTGACTCTATGTAAGATAAAGTTCTATTGCTATTCATAAATTTTTGTTCAGCTAATACCTCATAAGTGTATCTTGTATTCCTCCTTCCTGGTTTCTGTTAGTCTGAAATCTCTGCTGAACTCTGTCCATCATGGATTACCCTGGTAGCATTTGAACTTTATGTGCATAGCTTCCAGCATCACAAACTGACAGATGAATGGTAGGACATATAGTGTATTTTTATACAAATGACATACACCATCTATGTCTGTTTTCTGATCTCGTTCCCCTGGGAAGCGTTTTGTAATAGTTGCTGTACCATTTTACTCCATGTTATTGTCAGAAAATTTGTATAGCAAATTTGTAAAAAAATATTCACTAATGAGACAGAATGGTTAACAAGGAAATGTAGAAGCTCTGTCTATTTTTGTGGTTATATATTAATTACACACTTACAGACTTAAAATCACTAAACACCCCCTCTTTTACAATGGGTTCTACCATTATGTGTTAGGAGATGAAATGAGCTTCTTCCAGTAAATATTGAATTCTGCTTGCACAGAGCTTCAATGCCAACCAGAGGTGACAGATTAAATTCTTTTACCAGTATTTCCTGAACCAACATATTATTTTAAAAGAACCAAGTTTGAAGTTTTATACCTGTTAATTCAAAAATTACTACGAAGTTAAGCAATAGAGACAACGCAAAAGACAATGCAAGAAACCAGAGACTCAAAGCAAAACTACTTTATAAGGAAAACAGTCTGTATGAACCATGGCCTGAAACTACCTTAAGACCATAAGAATTAGATGGTGCTCAACTACCAAAACTGACTGTTCTAATCAGAGTCACACAAATGAAATATAATAAAATGGGATAAAATTTGGAACATTCAAATTCCAATGATAATAATAATAAGAGTGTCTATTGGATTATTTGATATTGGAAAGTCTTCCCAAGAAATGCCCTGGGGTACTCTTCAAACCTTTGACCTAACCTAAGCCCTGAAGTCAGCTTGTAGCTAAATAACAAACTGGCTTTTAAAAATGGATATGATGTACGCATTCATTGTCTAAATATCAGAAATTTGCTATATTTTTATGAAAAAGATAATGCCAAATCAAGGTGAAATGTACACAGCTTGGTAAAGATAAATTATTTCAATAAAAAGTATACAAGAAAAAAGTACCTTTTGCTAATTGCTGTGACATATGTAATTATGATACAAGAGCAAAAGCAACCAAAAATACATGTAAGCGTATATGTGTATAGATGTGTGTGAAGGGCATTTGAAAATTTTGTGGAAAACATGGAATTAAAAGATAATCGAATCTGTGTGTGTGTTTGCACATGTATATGCATCTATATGACTTTATGCACATATATTCATGCATAAGCTTATCCATACATAAATCACATGGGAGCACAGTTATAGATATTTCTTAGCATAAACAAACACCTCCTAAGATTGGATTTCTGGGTTTGATGGATTAAGACCATAGTCTTGTGGTTCATCTCAATCAATTGACATAATATAGATCATAAAGTTATGTTCTACATCTTTGTTTGATGAGTAGTATCTAGGGTGTTCAAAGCTGTGAGCAACCATCTAAGAGAGCTCTTGTTTCACAAATACTAGTCTCTACTCATCTTGAGCAAAAGAGAAAGGAAATCAAAGGCTCAAAGTAGAAATTAGATTATAGGACAAATAGTCAACACGAAGCATGGCTTTAACTATCCTGAGACCAGAAGAACTAGATAAACTCTTTCTGTCACTACCAACCATTCTAATCAAGGCCACAACAGATGAGAAGTGATAGAATGGAAGGCAAATGTGGCCACAACAGAGGAGAAGTGATAGAATGGAAGGCAAATGTAGAGCAGAACCTCAAAGTCCTGGGTTGGAGGAGATCTTCTAGACTAGTTGAGGAGCCCTATTAGCAAAGCAGTGATATATTGGACTGTGAACTGCAAATTCACTAGTCTGAAACGAACAGCAGTTCCTTAGGAGAAAAACAAGGCTTTTTACTCCTGTGAAGAGTTGCTGTCTTGCAAATCAACAGAGGCAGTTCTCCAATGTCCTGTAGGATTGCTATTAGTTGGAGTCAACTTGACAGCATTGACTTTGGTTTGGTGTCAGAGACTAGCTTAAACTGGAGCCCTTCCCAAGACAATTGCCCTTCAAACTTTGAATCAAAGCTAACTTCTGAAGGTCACCTTTTAGTTAAATCACAAATTAAATAAAAAATAATATCAATCTTTGTTGGAATGGTGATTAGATTACATGTTGGCTGTTTAACTGCAAGATCAACAGTTTGAAACCACCATCCACTCTGTGGGGAAAAGAGCTTTCTACTCCCATATGACTACTATCTTGGATTGAGCATTATAGTGGGACAAGAGGAAAGTCAAAGGAAATAGAGAAAACAGCTAGGACGCAAAGGGCATTTATAGAGGTCTAAATAAAAGCATGTACAGTGAACCCTCGCCACTTCGCGCTTCGACTTCCACGGCTTCACTCTATCGCGGTTTTTGCGTAACAGCGCATGCTCTGTCATTACTGCCACTGATTGGCTCATACTGTACACGCTTGATGCCATAAATA
>NW_022109980.1:8410719-8443847 GCF_000313985.2 Echinops telfairi
GAGTGGCGATACTGGGAGGGTGGAGGGAGGGTGGGTTGGAAAGGGGGAACCAATTACAAGGATCTACATATAACCTCCTTCCTGTGGGATAGACAAAAGAAAAGTGGGTGAAGATAGATGTCGAACAGTGGAAAATATGACAAAATAATAATTTATAAATTATCGCGGGTTCATTAGGGAGGGGGATGCGGGGAGGGAGGGGAAAAAATGAGGAGCTTATGCCAGGGGTTTAGGTGGAGAGCAAATGTCTTGATAATGATAAGGGCAATGAATGTACAAATATGCTTTACAAAATTGGTGTATGTATGGATTGTGATAAGAGTTGTATGAACCACTAATAAAATTATTTTTAAAGTGAATAAATAAATTAAAATTTTAAAAAATAATTACTGTCCTGGAAACCCACAAAGGCAGCTCTATCCCATGCTATAGGATTGCTCTGAGTTGGAATCATTTGATGGCAGGGAGTGCTTTCTTTAAAAACCACCAATAGGCAATTATTTTAAAGCAAAGAATAAGATGTCATGGCCGGAGATACCAGATTCATAAAAATAGATCAGCTAGAATGTAATGATAAAATTCACACTCTGAGGAAAAATCGTTGAATTGAAACCTAAACTACCATATAAACCTTCACTGAAAAAACAATAGCATAATAATTTTAAAAAGAAATGAAAAAAGTATGCTCACAGAATGAGCTGGGATCATGCAGCTCAATGAACTAGAATACAGAGTCCAAAAATAAACTCATGTGTATATGGTCAACGGTTTTTAAACAAGAATATCAAGAAAATTTAATAGAGAAAGAGCATTCTCTGTACCTCTATCATATTATATAGAAATAGACTCAAAATTCATCAATGGTCTAAATATACACTGTTTTGAGTTTATCAGAAAATCTTCATGCCTTTGGATGCGGCAATAATTTCTCAAATATGATACCTAAAGAACAAATAACCAAAAAAAAGAGAAATTGGACTTGATGAAAACCGAAATTGTTTTTGTATCACATGTAACTAATAAAAGTAAAAAGCCAACTCACAGAATCAAACAATTTTGTGAAACATATATTTCAAAAGTATCTGGCATTCAAAATATATTACAACCAGCATTAAAAAGAAATAATTCAATGAAAAATGGGCAGAGAATTTAGACAGAAATTCTCCACTGAAGATACACGAATGCTGACAAAACACATGAAAAGAATGAGTGACTATTGAGCATATGAGCTTTCCTGTGTTGAAAACGTTTTAGAATTAGTTTCAGTGACAGCTGCACAACCTTATGAATATGCTAAAGAACACTGAATTGTGCACATTTTTAAAATGTCAAAAAAATATTATGTGAATTATACTTCAATTTTGTTTAAAAAATAAATTTCAGCAGCCAGTGAATATTTGTGAAGGATATGAATTGTCCTATTCTATTCTTTTCTATTCTTATAACTTATAAATTTGAAGTGTCTCCTACTAAAAAGGTGAAAAAATTAATTAACTGGGATCTGGTCGCGGGTAAGCTACAGACACATCTAACTCGAAAGTCCTCTTGGAAAATATTTCTCTAACACTTTTCCAATCTTATCAAAATTATGAAACATAGAGAAAAGTACAGCCCCTGAGTGGTATGAAGGACGTAGGAAACCGTGTGCTGCGATTGCAATTAGATTTGGGGTAAGTTAATTAATTTAGAGACCATTTAGTGAAATTTGCATGTAGTTTATAAATTTAATAGCAGTGTATACATGTTCTAAAAGTGACTGTGGTAAGTTTTGAACATACCATTGAATATAATAAAAATCCACAATATGTACTTTATATGAACTATGTCTGAATAAAGTTGTTTAAAGAAAGGTGAAAAATTCTGAGTTTTATAATTATAATGTGATTATATCAGTCAATGTCTTTGATCATAGGAAACACGCAATGAAATATTGATATGTTAAGGACATGATACCTGCAATTGACTCTCAAGTGATTCAGAAAGCATGGAGTGATGTGTTGATAAATTGACTCCTCAAAATAAGAGTCCTTTTCAGTGTTTATTGATTTCCATGGTACAAGATGACTGGAAACTACCCAGGTTAACACTTGTAACAAGTGTGCAACCATGGCAACTCTATAATTTGATATTACTTCAAAAATTACAAAACAAAAGGCCTCAAGTATATAAATAGGATTTTAATATCCATACTTCTAGAAAATAAAGCGAAACTCAGAAAAATGAAAATTATAACAATCCCCAAACAGGCATATATTGCAATACTACAGAAAGCATGGCTATTATAGATACTTAAATGAACTTACAGAAATATATTCAAACCTTTTAAATAAGTATAGTGCATAAAATATTTTAGTTGACTGATAGATGTTACAGATTTTTAGACAAACGTCAACAATGTTAATGAAATTAAAATCACATACCATACAACTCAATGATTTAAAATGTATACACAAAGAGTTTTAGTATATTCAGAGTTCAGCAACCAATTCATCACAATTCACTTTAGCATATTTTATTCATCCCTAAAACAAGTCCTCCATCATTAAACCTTCACCCCACAACGTCCTTATTCTCCCCAGTCCTAGATAATCACCAATATAAAAAGATTTCTTTTTCTCAAAACTGGTGCTGTAAAAAATGGTGCTGGTAAAAGGATCGAGTCCAATTTATCGGTCACCTAGGGAAAGCAGTTTTCAGAAGACTTCCAAACTAGGAAGACGGAATTGGCTGTACACATCTGAGGAATTAGCCACGGAGAACCTTATAAATAGCTGGGGAACATTATGAGATAATCATGCCAGAACGTGGACACCCCCCCCCCCAAGATCGGAAGGCCCTCAAAATATGATGGAGTAAGAACTGCCTTCTCATAGTAGAGTCGACCATAGTAGCACGGATAAAGCAAAGCTTTGGGGACATTCGTCAGCTGATAAGGCACAACTAAAAATTGAAAAGGAAAGGGGTAGGATTGAAAACAATCCCTAAAGTTATCTATCTATGTATATATAAAGAAACCATTCTTAAAATATTGTAGATGCAAGTCAATGCCTCTGTGAGGTCAGATTCTAAAGTCCTACAGTTCATGATAATGATCATTAAATCATTAATGGCAGAGAAAAATAGTCAGGTGTATGCAGTGAGGTAGGTATTTGAGGAATCATTTCCAATAGGCATTGAGAAATGGAGGTGGGAATGTTGTACTGCTTCTTATCAAGAGCTGATAACACATCCATCTAAATGAGGAAGATATCAGTTGTGTATCCTAAAACCATGTAGATGGAGGGTTTTGTTATTTGTTTCTCCCCACTATTCTTAGTTCTCTCTAAACTCCTTACTTCATAAAAAGCACAAAATGAAGATTGAAGCTGCTGAATTTATAATATCAAGCGTAACTCTCCCTGTTGTCTATGGACATACAGCTTGCCTCATTACTCTGACATACTGCGTTCCTGTGGTATCGCTTTTCTGGCGCACATGGAGCCCCATAGTTGAGAACTCACTCTCTTTGTACAAGTGAATGGGTGTGGGTCAGAATAGTGGCCCCTGATTTCTCTCCACCCAACAAGAGAAGGATGGATAACATCCATGTATTACAGGACAGACTCCATGGCCCTCTCTCCTTTGTCAAAAGGTCTTCGCAGAGATGCAAGAACAAAACTCCTGATAATGAAAGGACCTATCAAGTTGCATTATTCTAAATCTCTTTTTTTTTAACCCTAAGAAACTGAACTACTGGAGTGCTCTTTTATCTGTTCCTGGAACTTTCAAAACTCTTTTTTTCTCTCACTTTATTGTCATCATTATTATATTTTACTTGAAAATAGTTTGACTCACAACAGATCACCAAAATCTTAGAGTTTCAGTGTAACCTGTATTAAAATTCCCCTCATAATATTCTACATTGTCTAAACCTGGAATTTGATATTGATACAATAATATTTACTCAGTTTCACATCTTATTCATATTTTACCCAGTTTCATTGTATACATTTTTGGGATATAGTTCTATGAAATTTTATCATGTATCTAGTGATGTGCAATCATTGCCAAAATCAAACATTATTGTATCATCAAAAATAACCCCCAACGTATTATCACTTATGTTAAGCTTTGTTATCCAGAGAAACAAAACCAATGCCTCTCTCTCTCTCCATATATAAATAAATATATATGTGTGTGTGTGTGTGTGTGTGTGTGTGTGTAATTTTATATCAAGAAGACATAGCAACCCAGTAAAAAATCAAGTCCGTAAGTTAAATGCAAGCAGAGACCCTCGTTAGACTCACATAGCTGCAGACCTATGACACAGAAAGATGAAGCTGGATGCAGGAATATCACAGGCTGGTGAGTACAGAGTCGCATGGATTCAAGGTTGGTGGAAACATGTTAGGGCATAGACAACGCTCAGGGTCAAGCAGCCCATGTGGGACCTCCCCTGGAGGCAGGCACAAGGTTCCAGCAAGCAGGAAGGTGGAGGGACAGAGAGAGAGAAGTTCCCAGTTCCTCCCTTAAAAGAAGCCCCCCACCCCCACCCCACAAGGAAGTATCATCAGGTTATGTATGACACTTCCATACAAATTCAAGTTGACGTGAAATCATTCAACTTCCACGTCACTTAAAAGCCACACCCTACCTCCAGCTCTAAGCCCTTTGCCACCACTGAGCTGGCCTCTATCAGCATGTTTCACTCTTCTTATACATAAATATATATATATAAATTTTACGAAGTGTAGCACCACGAGATTAGTTTTTAAATTAATTATTATTAATAACCTTCATATCTATTCAAGTTGTTGCATGCACCAATAATTTATGCCTTTATGTTACCGAGTAGTATTTCATTGTATAGATATCCTACTATTTACCAATTTATCCAATGAAGGATAGTCACGTTGTTTTCAGATTTGACTACAACTAATCCTACTCTTAGGAATATTTATGTGCAAGCTTTTGTGTGAACATATATATTTTTATTTATTTTAAAAATTGTCAGTTTTTAAAACAACGAAACTAAACAATGTATGTTCAGGCATATTTCGTTTTATAGGAAACTGCTAAACTGGTTTTCAGAGTAGCTGTACCATTTTACATCCTCACCAACATCCTCAGCAGCATCCAGTTGCTCACCTCCTTGCCATCTCTTGTGATGTATTATCAATGTGTCTTATTGTGAGGCATTCTAAGAGGTGTGAGGTGGTATTTCATTTTAAATCAAATTTTTCCATCCCTAAAGGAATGGAAATATTTTCAAGTGTTTATTTCCATCTACATATCATCTTCGGTGGAGTGTCTTTTCAAGTCTTTTGTGCATTTTCTAATTGGATTGTGTATTTTCTAACTGATGGATTTGGAGAGTTCATTATATATTCTAGACTTTACTATTTTACAAAAATGTGATTTGGAAAAAAATTCTCTAATATGTGCCTTGTCTTTATCCTGTTAACAAGTGTTTTTTTTCACAATAAAAGTTTTTCATTTTGGTAATGTTCAATATCTAAAAATTTTTCTCTGTGGTCCAAAGTCACAAAGACTATGTTTGATTCTTTCTTCTAAAGGTTTCACAGTGTTATGTTTTATAAGGATGTTAATGATCCATTTTGAGTTGTTTTCCATATAAGGCAAGAAGTTTAGGTTAAAGTACATTTTTGTATATGGATGTCCAATTTTAATGCCATTTGTTATACACTTCTTACTTCATTAAATTACTTTTACACACTTGTAGAAAAGTAAATTGGTTGTACCTATGTGTTTTCATTTCTGGGCTTTGTATTGTGTTTCCCTGATCTACTTACTTATGCCTTCTCGATAACACATAGTCTTGAACACAGGCGACACACAGTCTTAATATCAGGAAGTATTACTCCTACATCTTCTTCCAAAATTAGTTTTGCTATTCTAGTTCATATATCATTCCATACAAATTTTAGAATGAGCTTGTCTATATCTACGAAGAATCATTCAGGCTGAATTTCTTCAGTGGAATTCTTTTTTATTATTTCACGTCTTTCTCTGTCTCTTCTTCCCATCTGCATTACTTCTTCCTTCCCAATTCCCCGTTAACTGGTGTAAAGCCCCTGATGCATGTCTTCCTACACTTTTCTCCATGTTCTCATAACCATTAAAACACATTTTCAAGTATATATGTGCCCATACGGGACTGTCATTGTTTTCTTTAACCTAGCAAAAAATTTATTATAAAGTCATCTTTTCATTGTACATGTCTTTTCCAGCAATACTATGGGACTGTTCCACAAATGAACATGAAAAAATTCCCTTTATTAATAATTTATTCAAAAATACTATTTATAATATTGATATCCAACACAATATTGCTGAGAATTCTTAAAAAGAGAAGACTACACTTATCAAGTAGAGGTGGAGATGATTCATACAATTCCTTATTGGAAGGCAGAGACTCTGAGCTTAGATAATCTTAAGCAAATGGTTAATTCTGCGCTGACCTGTCTGTAAATGCGAGTAGTAGCTCCATCCTATTTAGCTGGTCAATCGCATCAAAACACCCAGCTGCATGGTTTCTTGAGCCCTAAGAACGGAATAGCATTGTTGAGCCCCAGGAACAGTGTAGCTAGCGTTCCTGCTTATACTGTACTTCTTTCCCGGCCAGTGCCCATCTCCTGGACACTGGTTTGTAGCACCACCCAAAATGCTTGTTTACAATGCTGATCCCAGAGCCCCTGCTAGATTAAGTCACTGAGCAGGAGGTCCAGAAACCTCCATTGACAACATACCCCAGGGGATTGGCTCAACTCAAAAGCCAAGTGTTTCTTAGGAAGCACATAGGAGAAGGGGGGAATAGATTTAATGATTCGCTACTAAGGAAAGAAGTTATTCTGGTACAACGAAGAATGAAACACAGTCAGAAAGGGCAAACCACTTTTTATTGAAGCATGAATTACAGCATGAATATTAATCTCCGTGCCCCTATTTCCCATGTGCCCCAAGTTCTCTGCTGTGCTTAGAGTTCTCTAAAAGCATTTTCTCTGGATCACAGATGGCCCATACTCCTTGAAATCAGCACTGGTGATCCACATGTCCTTGAAAGTACTCGTGGAGCTCATTATAGATGCACCGACCCACCCACATATATACCTATCTAAGTAAGCTGTGATCTTTATGGCAGTTCCTTGTTCAGCTGTTGGTTTCAACTCCTTAAAGAGGCGTTCCTTGAACCCAGAGAGAAGCGTGGTGCCCCCAGACAGCACAATGTCTTTAAAGAGGGCACTCTGGATGTCGGTGTCACATTTCATGATACTATTGACGATCATTTCTGGAATCCCAGGGCTTCGGAAGTCCATCTGGCTGGGTGTAAAGAGGGCCTCGGGCACCTGGTACAATTGGTCCCCCAAACAGATGACATTGCCATCCGGCAGTCGGTATTCTTTCTGGGGCTTGCCCCGGCTTTGCTTGGGCTCCTTTCCTGGATCCAAGGCCACGTAGCACAGCTTCTCTTTAATGTCCTCCACCACGGCTTTGTTGATTGAGGAGTAGTGGTTATACCCTCTGGTCAGGAGAATCCAGGTGAGGTACTCGGTGAGGTCGTTTCCTGACACGTTGAGGGTACTGACGGCATGAGGCAGGGCATGACCCTCAAAGACCGGAACGGTACATGTCACCCCGTGTCCGCTGTCCACGACCAGGCCGGTGACACTGGCAGAGGCATAGAGTACTACCACTGCTTGATTAGACAGGTAGAAAGCAGGCACTTTAAAGTTCTCAAACATCACTTCTGCCATCTTCTCACGGCTCTGGCTTGGGGTTAAGGAGGGCTCCGTCATGAGCACTGGCTGCTCACTGGGTATCACGCCAAGCTCACACTCGAAAAGGTGCTGCCACAGCTTTCCCATGTCGTCCCAATCGGTGATCTGGCCGCGTTCAATGGGGTGCTGAAGGATGAGCGGCTCATCGTTATACAGGGCTTCGTTTCCGATGAGGTAGTTCTTGTTCTTGGTTTTTGCCAAAGATATGTTAAATCGCTTATGCCCCACAACAGAATTGATTATTTGACGGGGCACAATCTCCTTAGAAAAGCCTACTTTACAGAATCCAGAGCCGTTGTCAAAAACCACTGCTGGAGCATCTAAAGTATGTCTATTAGACATGTCTGCCATATCCTCTACTGAGCTCCCCCCAAGTAACAGCAGAACACTTGGGCCACTTTATGACATGTCACTTCTGGAACGTTAAAGAGCACAGAATTCCACAGTCCTAAGACTGTCCCCCAGTCAGAGCTACAGGCTGTTCCTAATGCCCAAGAAAACGCCACCCTTCTCCATGAGCCTGATCTCCTCTCATGTGGAGCTTGCTACAGCCATTTCAAAGATGGTCGTGCCCTGTGTAACAGTGTAACCAAGAAACCATTGTCCTCAGTGAGCATCAGAGGACCTGAAAGGGACAGGGCTATGATGCAGCAGCACATTTTGCTTAGAGAGACACAAAACAGAAACAGAAAAACCACACCTACCTACAGGTTGCTTTCAGAAACCTGTGAACCCGATGCAGAAATTGTTCCTTACCAACCCAGCTGCGTGCTGTCCCCAGAGAACTGGGCTCTCTCATCAGCTGAGTTGTTATTTGGGGCCTGACAAAAGTACAAGTCCTTTTACTAAGGAAAAGGAGCCCTGGTGCCCAAGATCAGCAGTTCAAACCCACCATCTGCTCCTATAAAGATTTCCAACCTTAGAAACCCTATATAGGGTTGTTATGGTTCAGAATTGACCAGATAGAAATAGATGTGTGATGGTGGCTTGCTAAGAGAAGGGTGTAAGCACCAGAAACATAACTAGGTCAGATTGACAATACTGGAAACCCACTTCCAGCAGAGGCTCATATTTTTTCTTATTATGTCCCCTGATATTTGTGTTGGTTTTTTTGTTGTTGATTTTTGACAATTACCGGGAGATATGCATCACATAGCAATTCACCTATTTAGTTTATATTGGTACATGGTCCTTAGTATAATCACAGATATGCTAAATAATCACCTATGTCAATTTTAGAATATATTCATCTCCTAAAAAAAGAGAAAGAAAAAAATCCTGGTCAAAATTAGTAAGACCTGGTTGGGCAATAAAAAATAAATAAAAGGAGATAAGGAAGAAATAGCATAAATTATTCCAAGTAAAAAAATTCATGAAGTTGTGATTTTCTTAAGTTTGAATATATCATAAATAGCAACTCTCTCAAAAATATCTAAGAAAGAAATAGCACAGAAAGCTTCTCCATGAAACATGTTGGCAAATAATAGAAAATTGTTTCTGGTGCTGCACTGCACTTTTTAGGATACCTCAGCTCTCTTTTGAACCACTCTCCATGACTTTCCATTTCATGAAATAGGGCATCTTCATTTTTACCGTTCACATTACTCTCACCTTCTTACAAGTTTTTGGCTGGCATACTAAAGAGAGCATTGAATATCTTCTTTGAATTTAATGAAGTCTTAAGAAATAATCTCTCCATTCAGACAGAACGAAGATACAGTTCAACTAGGCTACTATCTTGCTAGCATCATGATCATCTTTACTTTTTAAATGGGTTAAAGTTTTGTTGAGTAGATCAGTTTTACATTCAACAATTTATATGTAGTTTATTTTCATATCACTGATTTCAATACATATAATGAAATATCACTTACACCTCACATGTATTATTCCCATTTCAATTTCTTTCTTAAACACTCTGAATATTGTCCTAGGGTATATGTTGCCCTTTGGTTATTAAATTGGTTGATTATGCAAAGGCGTGCATGACTCCCTAGTTTTATTGTTATCCCCCAAATGTTGCGTCCTGTTTGGCTAAAAATCGATCGTGGCAATGAGTCATGTACAAATCTGGAGAAAAACTAAGTATAGCATTTTATGTTTTGGATTTCATTCGATATTTTCATCCCACTCTGTCCAGGGCCTTCTTTGCAAGCCCATTTCAGAGCAATTGGTAATGGTAACTGGCACCATCGTTTTCTTCTGGTCTTTGGATCATGGAGGCTGATGTTTGTGTGGTCCATTAGTCCATTGGACTAATTGTTTTCATGCCTCTTCAATTTTCTTCATTCCTCTTTTGACAGGGAAAAACCAGTATTTGCATCTTAGATGGTCATTCATGGAATTTTAAGACCCCAGTAACTATTCACCAAAGTATGATGTATAACATTATTTTTGTGGGCATCAATTTAGTCTGATTTACCACAAGACTATGTTGCTGAGCCCCCAGGTCCAGTGACTCATTACCTCAAGGTCTTTGGATGTGTCTAAGACGCTATGTTAATTTTTCTCTTATACGTCCTACCACATTCATGGGTATAATTGCAGCAGTGGTAAATACACATATACAAATACCTTCTTTTTTTGTATGTACCCATTCTCCCTCCCACAACCAGTCAGCCTCCATGGCTGTCCAAGCATCTAGTTGTGGATCACAATTATTGCAATATTATGTATATAATAGTATTTGTTTATATTGTCTTTAATCTTGCATTCCTTCCAGTGCCTTCAGTGCCTGCCTCCATCATTTTTTTCTTCTGACATGCCGCTTATTGTATATTTTCTTCCCTATAACTCAAGTGAACATGTGTCTACTGCTGGGCTAGTGACTTGCTATTCCTTCCACTCTCATCCCGCAGGTTCCAAATAATGCTTCTTTTTATGTGAAAATTTTTCTTGAATTTTTACAATAGTGGTTTCACATCATATTTTCCATCTTGTGATTGACGACCTTCACTTAGTGTAATATTCTCCAGGTTCATCTACATGTAGAAGTATTTCTATAATGCTTCATAGTATTCCATTTTTTGTATATATCAAGGTTTATCCATTTTTCCCAAACGGGAGCATTTAGCTTGTTTCCATCCTTTGGCTACTATAAATAGGGCTTCATATATAGATCTATGGCATGACTCGTTTACTCTAAGGTATATATCACATATATGGATTTATGGATCATATACAGTATTTCTATGTCAAACTTTTAGAAAGCACCATATATTTTCTATAATGGCTTCCATAGCTTTGCCATATCGCTTGTCTGTCAGTTCCACATGTTGTGTTGACTTGTGTGTTGCTGTGATGCTAGAAGCT
Source organism: Echinops telfairi (assembly GCF_000313985.2). Lineage (NCBI taxonomy): Eukaryota > Metazoa > Chordata > Mammalia > Afrosoricida > Tenrecidae > Echinops > Echinops telfairi. The sequence continues at coordinate 8,421,810 of NW_022109980.1, forward strand.
GTGTCACTGATATTTCAAATGCCAGGAGAGTCACCTAGGGTAAGCAGGTTTCAGCAGAGTTTTAAAACTAAGAATAGACTATGAAACTTGCTCTTAATCTTACCTAAGGAAAGTGGAAAAATGATAAAGGCAAAAGTTGAATAGAAAATTACAAAGGGAAGCCAAAGAAGACAAAGTAAAATATTATAATGAAATGTGCAAAGACCTAGGGTTGGGAAACCAAAAAGAAGAACATATTCAGCATATTTTTTAAATGAAAGAACTCAAGAAAAATTCTAGCCTTGAGTTGCAATATTGAAAGATTCTATGGACAAAACATTGAACAATACAAGAAGTACCAAAAGACAATTGAAAGAATGAGTCACTGTACCAAAAAGGATTATTCAACATTCAACCATTTCAGGAGGTAGCATATGAGTAAGAACCAACGGTGCTGAACAAAGAAGTTCAAGTGGCATTAAATACATTAGCCAAAAATAAGGGTCTAGGAATTGACAGAATACACATTTCAACAAGCTGAAGATGCACTGGAAGCACTTGCTCTTCTGTGTCAGGAAATTTGGAAAATAACTACTTGGTCAACTGACTGGGAGAGATGCATAGTTATACACATTGCAAAAACAGGCAATCCAACAGAATGCTCTAATTATAGAACAATATCATTGATATCAGGCGCAAGTGAAATTTCATAAAGATCATCCAATGCAGCAATGCATTAACAGGGAGCTGCCAAAGGTTCAGATAAAATTCAGAAGATAATGAAGAACAAGGGACATCATTGCTGATGTCAGATAGATTTTGGGTGGAAGCAGAGACTAGCAGAAGGATGTTTATTTTCTTGTTTTATCAACTATGTCAAAATGTTTGACTCTGTAGATCATAACAAATTATGGATAGAGAAGAATTGAAAGTCTATAATACTTCACGGTGCTCATGGAGAACTTGTCTATGGAATAAGAGAGTGTTATGAAACAGAAAAAGGGAATACTGCAGGGTTTTAAATCAGAAAAGGTCTGTTCAAGGTTGTATCCACTTACTATAATTATATAAACTGTTTGCTGATCAAATAATCAGAGAAACTGCATTATATGAAGAAGAATGTGGAATCAGGATAGGAGGAAGGTTTATTAACAACCTTTGATATGCGGATGACACAACCTTGCTTGCTGAAAGTGAGGAGAACTTGAAGCACTTACTGATGAAGACCAAAGATTGCAGCCTTCAGTATGGATTATAACTCAATATAAAAAAAGGTAAAAATCCTCACAAATGGACCAATAGGTAGCATCATGATAACTGGAGTAAACCTTGAGGTTGTTAAGGATTTTTGTCTTGCTTAGATCCATAATCAATGCTTATGGAAGCTTATTATCAAATGACATGATACGTTAGGTATATTAGCTGCACAAATACCTCTTCAGAAGATTGAAAAAAAAGCAAGGATGTTACTTTGAAGATTACAGTGGGCCTGACCCAAGCCAGGGTCTTTTCCATTGTCTTATATGTACATGAAAGTTGGACACTCAATAAGGAAGACTGAAGAAGAATCAATGTGTTTGGATTATAGTGCCATCACAGAATACTGAAATTACCCTAGACTGCCAAAAGTATAAACAAATTTGTCTTGGAAGAAGTAAGGTCAGAGTGCTCCTCAGAGGCAAGGATGGCGAGGCTTAGTCTCACATACTTTGGACATGTTCTCAGGACAGACCAGTACCTGGAGAAGGACATCATGTTAGGTACATGTCCAAAGTAAAGACTTCCACTATAATATTGAACAGAAGTAGCTATAAAGAACACCCTTGACTAGTTCCCATTCGTTGCTCTGTAATTTTAAGCAAGCTAGTCATTTAAGCTCTCTGAGCATCCATCTCCTGTCTTCAAAACTGCAGATTGTTAGGTACATTGAAGAGTCGATGAAAGCATGCACATACAAAATTTTATATAGCATCTGGTGCATACAATCATTTTTAGGTAGTAGTTTTCATTGTTGGGAAAATAGTGGAGTAGATATTGACTTTTACACTATTTCCTAGCATGAAGCCTTAACTTAAGCTTATTAATAGAAAATCCTCTGGATATAGCCACTGAAATAACTAACTCTCAAGCAATAACATATAGCAATTGAGTACTAAGTGAAAGGTTGTTTGGTGGTTCAAACACACCCTTGGACAAAAGTCACAGCCATGAAAACCCAGTGAAGCACAGTTCTCTACACATATTGGTTCACTGCAAGGCAGAATTTACTTCATGACAACTATTTGGTTTTGATTTTAGTGTTCTCTCAAGCAACCTTCCTAAGTGTATAGACTTTAAGGGAAGCACATACAAATGATAGGCATGATCGTCATCATTGTTAGATGAAATTGAAAGGCTAGTTACCTTTTAGATGCATATAGGTTTTATTCTTCCAGCTTGTAGCATTTCTCTATTACTGATTACATTTTGAACACCTTCTTTTCCTTTTAAATTTATATGGCATCTAAATTACCTGCATTTCCATCTGTGCTAGACCAGGTTGACTAGAGAAACAAATCCAGAGACACTCATATATGTTTTAAAAAGTGCTTTATACCAAAGAGTAATTGTATATTAAGAAAACATCTTAGCCCAGGCCAGATCAAGCCCATAAGTCTGACATTAGCCCATAAGTCCATAAATGCCTCTGCAGACTCACACAGCACATGCAATGATACAAAATACAGGAAGATCACAGGCCAGGGGTTGCAAAATCTAGTGAATCCAGTCTTGGTGGAAGCATCTCCAGTGTTCTTGCAGGTCGTAGCTCCACGTGGCTTGTCAATAGGAAGGTGAAAGCAGAGAGGGAGGGGGGAGGTTCTCAGGACCCTCTTTACAAGAAGGCCATGCCCACAGGAGGTTCCATCAGGCTGTGACCCAATTGACAGGCTAGACTCCACCCCTTCACTCTATTTATCACGTTGACATGAGATTTCATCACTAGCAGGCCATCTTATTTAAGTTATCAGAACCCTCAGTTATAAGGTCCAGTAGTACATGTGAGACGTTTTCTTCAATAAATATACGAGTGCTTAAGAGAATATCTTTCTTGTTCTGTATGTTATAATGCAATTTTGAAGAATGCATAATGCTGCTAAAGCTCCACTATTGGCTTTTAAAATCTCTTATTCAAGTCTGAATGTTAACAATTCATTATCTTGGATTTCAGGTGTGCTTATCTCTATAAAGTATGATCATATTCAAATACCTCAGGCCAAAAGAATATCGCCCTTTATGCCAGACTACTGTTGCCCTCAGCTCAGCCACTTAAATTGAAGGTTAATAATGAACTGAGTTGCTTTTTTGGTCTTTTTCCCCCCATGGGATACATTGGAGGGAGAGTGACTTTCTCACTCCCCTTAGCTTTCTTTACTATTGAGAGAACGTTGGTACCAAATGGAAGTTGTCAAAATATGTTCTTTTTCTCTTCCTTTTTGTCTACCTCATTACCTTTTTCACTATAATAGTAATTCTCTTTTGAACCCTTAAAAAATTTGATATCACGTCTTCTTTCTAGAATTTTTTTTCCCTCTTTCACTTTAGAATCAGTGCCAGAATAAATTACTATTGTTAATAAGTATATATTATCCCTAATGAAGCTTTGTATTGAAAACTAGGCTGAGAAGCACTAGTCTCAAACATAAACCTTCCTTTGAACTATTTACTCCAGATAGGTGATTTTACTCCAAAATCCTAAATATAGGTGAATATGGTTTATTGTATTTCATGGTCACATGCTATATAACTAATTCCAAATATATACGTTTAAAAATGGATGAGCCATTACACACCTATAGACCTACAATGTCTGTCCTAGACAAATATGAGTGTTTTCTTGGTAAGAGGATCAAACGGATACTCGTATTGTAAAAGCTTCACAAGGCTCAAATGAAGACTGTAATTTGTAAATACAAGTCCATGAATACTGCATTAAAATCTCCTGTGGTGCAGTGACTACCATAGAACAAAGTAGCACACAAAAATATAATCTCTGTACCTGAGATAGTTTCTTGTCTAGAGCCAATTAATGTGACCACGCATGAATTATATACAGCCAATCATCTGAATAATGCATTGTTTTCCATGTCCATTAGAAAAGAGGATTATAAGTAGTTTTTCTTCATATAGGGCAGAAAGCAGTATCCATTTATGGCTGCACCATGAGGATATTATTTCTACAACCTGTCATAATATGGTCTGAAGAATCTACAATGGCTGCATATTCTACAACCATCCATCATAAGGCCTGCGAGACCTGGGAGCTATCAACAGCCTACCAGCTTGACTACTGAACTTGGATTCATTCGTCTCTTTATCCACAAACCTGACTTGATGACTTTGGATTCATCCAACTCTGACTCCACTAGCCTGGAGTCTTCCTACTTCCTGGTCCTCTATCCTCCTGTTTCTGTGTTCATCAGCCCTTGCAGCTATATGAATCAGGATAAGATCCAAGTTAAAATTTGACACACAAGCTTATATATTCACTAGTTTGCTTCTCTAGAAAACCTAGCCTAACACCCCTGCTTGCAAGTTCTCAAATAGAATTATTATTATATGAAAAAATATGCAATCATCATTATCCTGATCACATCACATCGAACCCAGTATGCTCTCTACAATCAAAGGGATCTTGAGATGGACCCATGGTGATGGGATCATAATAATGTGCCATACAGCGTATTGCAGTAGCTGCCATGTGTGAATACAAGAGCAAAACTTAGGGATGATACCCTGCAGCTAATAGCATACTATTTAAGGCAATAATTATCTACTGTTGTATTCCAAGTACTTAGAATACATGGATCTGGAAAATAAGCGGCGAAAGGAAGGACAGTCTCCACTAATCAATCCAGGAACACACTTGTGTGCTCCACATTCCCAATTCTCTGACATCTTTATCTAGAGAGTTTTTGGTTCCCATAGGAAGACATATTTCATAATCAGAAACAGGGAGAATATCCCTGTGAAGATGAAACCACCATAAAATTACACACACACACACACACACAAAAGAATTTTGAAAAGAATTTTAAATAAAATATCAAAGTTGACATTTTGTAGATGGACTTTAACAATAGGCTAAGAATGACAGGGGAAAGAGGTAGCAATTATACAATCTGAAGGAGAGAGAAGAACATTACTTAAAAAACAAACAGAATTCAGGATTCTGGAGGGAAACAAAGAAAGGTCTAACATACATATCCTCGAATGCAAGGAGAGTGAATAAAATGGGCAGAATAATTATTTTAATGACTAACGGCTGAATTTTTTCCAAAATATTTGTTGCACTATATAATTTTAAAGATAGACAGGGTCATAGAAACTAAAAAGAATAAACAATGGAAATTATATCTCGGCACATTATAGTCAAAATGAAAAAAGATAACAGGAAAATTTCCAAAACAGGGGGAAATAGCATATTATATTTAGGGATACAATGATGCTAATGAACTCTGATGTCTCATCAGAAACAATGAAAGGAATGATATTTTTAAAATACAGAAAAATATAATACTGTCAACTAAGACGTCTATATCCAGTGCAAATATACTTTAAAAATAAAGCTGATATATAGTTTCACATAAAGTAAAACCAAGACAAAAAGGTTCAAATTGACCTGTGCTGCCAAAGAAGGTCTTCAATCTAATGCAGAATGATACCAGAACAAAATTTTGATGTGCTTGAAGTATGAAAGGATTTCCGAAATATTAAATATCTGGGTAAATATAAGAGCCCTTGGTAGCACTATGGGTAAGACACTAAGCTGTTAACCATAAGGTTGGCAGTTCACGCCCACCCACCATCCCCTCCTAGGGAGAAAATGAGACTATCTGTTCCGGTGAAGATTTTCACTTTTGCAAAAACTATACAAGGTGGCTAGGAATCAAAATTCAATTAATGATACCGATTTGGCTTAAGCTTTTGTTTTTTGCTTTTTAAGCAAAAATAAGTTAGTTTTCCTCTTGGTATTTGAGAAATATATTAGAAAATGCAATGAAAAATTATTTTGTTCTCTAAGATAATATTTCATTAAAATATTTTTAAATCAGGTCCTCTTTTTTTCCTCTCCCTTCCCCCTTCCCCCTCCCTCATGAGCCCTTGATAATTTATAAATCATTATTTTGTCATATCTTTTCCTGTCTGAAGTATCCCTTCACCCACTTTTCTGTTGTCCATTCCCCAGGGAAGAGGTCATATGTAGATCCTTGTAATCGCTTCCCCATGTTTTGAGAATGATGAGGGAAATGAATGTACAAATATGCTTTACACAATTGATGTATGTATGGGTTGTGATAACAGTTGTATGAGCCCCTAATAAAACTATTAATAAATAAATAAATTTTATTATAAAAATATTTTTAAATGCTAATAGATACATATATAATACAAATGAGTACTATACCATAAAGTAATAGAGCCAGGAATTTAATTAGCTCTATATATTTAAAAACTTTTTACATTTCATCTCAAGAAGTACAAAATTATTTTTATGTTATGCATACAGACATATATGAAGGGTGCCCTACCAGAGGAATTTATTTTTCAAAGCTACCTATGCTTTTTTTTATTTTTTCTAAAACAACCTTATCACCTTCAAAGCACTCCCTTCTCACTTAATACATTTGTCCAATCTGCTTCCATTCTTGGAAACATTATTCAAATTTGTTTCAGTGGCTGACAGCACCGCCCTTGTTTTGTTCTTCATCCTTTCTACATTGTCAAATTGCTATCCTTTCATGTCCCTCTGCACTTGCAGAAACAAAAAGAAGTCGCAAGGAGTGCAGTCAGGTGAGTGAGGTGCATGGGGCAAGAGAAGCATGCTGTTTTTCGCCAAAAACTGGCACACTGTGATGGTTGCATGAGCAGGTGCATTGTCATGGTGGCAAAACCAGTCCCTCTGTCACAAAGCAGGCCTTTTTGTCGCACACTGTCCTGCAATCTTTTCAGAACCTCTAAATGGAAAGCTTGATTAACAGTCTGACCTAGTGGAATGAAATCCAAATACAAGATCCCCTTAACATAAAAAACTAAACAAAAAACAAATGAGCATCGTCTTGATCCTTGATTTCACTTGGGAAGCTTGTTTTGGTGATGATGGACTCTTCCACTGGCTTAATTGATGTTTGGTTTGGGGGTTGTAAGAATAGAACCATGCCTCGTCACCAGTAATGACCTTGGAAAAAATGTCTGTGATGCTTTGGAAGTGTTCTTTCATAGCTCTTTTTTCTGGTCAGTCAGAACCCAAGGCACAAATTTAATAGTTACGTTCTCATTCCCAAATCTTCCGTTAAAATTCGCTGAACCAAGTTCCAAGATAGTCCAGATAACTTCACGATCTCTTCAATGGTCGATCATTAGCAGAAGTGAACAAAATTCATCAACATTTCCTTCCATTCAGGGAGTTGATGGACATTCAGAATGAGGTTTGTTATCAATCGATATTTCAAAATTTTTGAAATGGGAAAACCACTCATATGCTTTCCCCCCCATAGTGCTGTCCTTGTAAGCTGTGTTCAACATCACAACAGTTTCTGTGGCATTTTTCCTGAGCAGGAAACAAGATTTCACAGCATGATGTTGGTCTCTTAATCGGACATAACAAAAAAAATGAGGTTCTAGAGAAACTGTTTCTCTGAAAAAATTCACTGTGACCATAGAGAACCTTCCAGGTATCACCACTGGGTGCACTAACTCAGAGTGAGTTGCTGACCCTCACATAGCAGGAAAAAATGTGTACTATGAAAGTTCTGCCTAGCAGAGTTTTTTCTGTTGTTTTTGGGTACCTCCCTGTATATATGACTTTATGAAGAAATTAAAATAAAAAGTATACCTCGAAACCTTAACTGATTTAAACATATCTGCAATTTGTTCAACTATAAAGAGGAAAAAAAGAAATGTAGAACAGAGGAACTCATAAAAAAGAGGGCCTGATATAATAAAATGATATAGCTTACTTCAACAACTACAAAAATGAAGTAAATTGTTGTGTGTCAAACAGTCCAATATGCAAGGACTATTATGAAATGGATTTTAAAATAATATATGTTATGTATAAGAAGTGCACTTAAAATAGAAGGCATTCACTCACTGTCAAGTCAATACCGACCCTATAGGACAGTGTCGAACTGCCCCGTGTGAGTTTCTGAGATTGTAACTCTTTATGGAAGTAGCAAGTCTCATTTTCTCTGAGAAGGGACTGGTGGTTTCTAATTGCTGACCTTGTGGTTAGCAGCCCAATGCATAACCACTACACCACCAGGGCTCCTATGTAAATGCACAGAGAGGTTGAAAGACTAAAAGAAAGGCTGAAATGAGAATTAAATATATAGAATATATACATAAATGTATACCATTGAAATAGCAATTATATTAAGGTAGTAGTGCCTCTGTTGCCAGACAAAACAGAATTCAAAGAGTAAAACATTACCAGAGATAAAGAGAGTTACTTTATAATGAAATAAAGATATAATTCATCAAGAAAACATAACATTTATAACTGTGTATGCAACTGAAACATATCTTCAAAATATATGAGGCAGAAATTTATAGAACTAAAGGAGATTTAAGCATCATTATCTCAGCAACTGCTGAAAATTGACAAAAATTATTAGTAATAGATAATTTGAATAACATTGTCAACTAACCATGACTTAATTGATATTTATAGGGCATAACACTTAACAACGGAAGAATACGCAATCCTGTTTAGGATACATAGTAAGTTGGGTAAGATAGATGTTATGCTAAGTCATAAAACTAGTCTCAATAACTTTCAAGGAATTAAAATTACATAATACTCTTAAGTATCATTACACTGGCACTTAAGGAACCCTGGTGGCACTGTAAGTTAGGCATAAGACTGCTAATAACAAAGTTAAAGATTCAAAGCCACCTTGGGAGAAAGATAAGGCTTCCTGTTCTCTTAATGATTTACTCTCTGAGAAACTCTATATAGTTTTGCTATAAGTTTGAATCAATTTGATGGCAGTGGGTTTGGTTTCTGGATTTCTACTGGCACTTGTGATTTACTACTTTGAAATGCAACAAAAAGTGGTTGGATTATCTCATAGGTTATCTAATTTATTATTTTATCGAGGATAGAGGATTACATTTTGAGTGTGAGACAGATGATAACCAAATGTAATAAAATATTAATTTGTAGGTTATAGTATGCAGCTGTTCTTTGCAAAGTTCACTCAATTTTCCTATATATTTGGATATTGGGGAGAAAAAAAATCAAGAAAAAAAGTACATCGTTTTTACTCAGATATCACCCTACATGATATGTTTGTCCTCTTCCATATTTTTTTTAGCCATTTTATTAGGGGCTCGAACAACTTACCACAGACCATACATACATCAATTGTGTGAAGCGCATTCGTACATTCATTGCCCTCATCATTCTCAAAACATCTCTTCTCCACCTAAGCCCCTGACATCAGCTCCTCATTTTTCCCCTCCCTACCTGCTCCCCCCTCCACCACGAACCAATGATCATTTATAAATTACTATTTTGTCATATCTTGCCCAGTCTGATGTCTCCCTTCCTTCACCCAATTTTCTGTTGTCCGTTCCCCAGGGAGGAGGTCGCATGTAGATCCTTGTGACCTTGTCATCGCTTCCCCCTTTCCAACCCACCCTCTCTCTACCCTCCCAGTATCGCCACTCACACCACTGGTCCTGCAGGGATCATCCGCCCTGGATTCCCTGCGTTTCCAGTTCCTACATGTACCAGTGTACATCCTCTGGTCTAGCCAGACTTGCAATGTATAATTGGGATCATGATAGTGGGGGGGTGGGGGAGAGGAAGCATTTAGGAACTAGAGGACAGTTGTATTTTTCAACGTTGATACATTGTACCATGACTGGCTCGTTTCCTCCCCGAAACCATTCTGTAAGGGTATGTCCAGTGGCCTACAAATGGGCTTTGGATCTCCACTCCGCACTACCTGCCTCTTTCATCCCTTATTCTTGCTATTGAAATTTGTTCCTTCCTTTCTTTGGTTAGGTTTGCCAGCGGTCTGTCGATTCTGTTTATCCTTTCAAAGAACCAACTTTTAGCAGCATTAACTTTTCCCATAGATTTCTTATTTCCCTCTCCTGAATCTCAGCCCTGATTTTTATTATTTATTTTCTTTTGCTTTTAGTAGGATTGTCCTGCTGACTCTGCTCTAGCTGTAATTTTTTTGCTAGCATATCAATCATGAGTCTCTCTTACTTTCTCAGGTGTGCATGTATTACTATGAAACGTCCTCTGATAACTGCCTTTGCTGTGTCCCTTAAGTTTGGGTATGTCGTATGCTCATTCTCATTGGTTTCTAGAAATTTCCTAATTTCATCTCTGATCTGAGCCAGTACACACTCCCTTTGCAGTAGAGAGATATTCATCCTCCAATTGTTTGCTCTTGTTTTCTTTGTCTTCCTTCTGTTGATTTCCACCCTTATGGCCCAGTGGTCAGAGAGAGAGGTCTGTATGATATCAATGTGCTTAAATTTATGTAGATTAGCCTTATGCCCCAGCATGTGGCTTATCTTTGAATATGTGCCATGTGGGCTTGAGAAGAATGTGAAATTTTGGTATTTGGATGAAAAGCTCTGTAAATATAAAATTGTCTAATTATAGTGTTTAGATCTCTAGCTTCCTTGTTCAGTTTCTTTTTCTGTGATCTATCTTTCTCAGAGAGCAGTGTATTGAAGTCACCCACGATAATTGTTGAGGGTGTGGTTTCTTTTTTCATCTTTTGGAGTGTTTGCTTGACGTATTCAGCGGGTCTCTCATTTGGGGAATATATGTTTACAATGCTTAGTGGTTCTTTACCTACCATTCCCTTGAATATTATATAGTGTTCCTCATTTCTTTTTATGGTTTGCACTTTGATGTCAATTTTATCCGTGATTAGGATTGCAATCAATGCTTTTTTGGAATTGCTGTTTGCTTGGTATGCCTTTCTGCAGCCTTTGATTTTCAGCCTATTTGTCTGTAGCCTTGAAATGTGTCTCCTGTAGGCAGCAGATTGATGGCTTGTGTTCTCTCAGCCAGTTTGCTGGTCTCACTGTTTTAATGCCTGAGTTCAGGCCATTGATATTCAGGGTTATTTTCTCCATCTGCGGACTCTGTGATGTCATCTTATACCTTTTGTGTTGTGTTTTTCCTACTTTCCTTTCTCATTACTGTGTTATGCATGTCTGTGTGTGTGTGTGTGTGTGTGTGTGTCATTCTTGACTTCTTTCTGTCCTTAAGCCAATGCTATCTTGGGTATTTTTTTCTTTGTTGCCCTCTGGGTGAGGTTGTTCTATGTGGCGGTCTCTTATTTATCCTTGGTGAGTGTTGTTCTTCTGCCCATACTGGGTCGGCACAGATCTTTTGTAGGGCTGGGTTTCTTCTAATATACTCTTTGAGTTTTTCCTTGTCTGGGAAGACTCTTACTTCCCCATCTATCTTGATCGATAATTTGGCTGGGTAGAGTATTCTTGGGTTTCCATTGTTTTCCTTCAATTTTTGGAATATGTTATTACACTCTCTCCTCTTCTTCATAGTTTCTGCTGATAGGTCTGAGCATATGCTTATTTGGGAACCTTTGTATGTGATTGCTTGTTTTTCCCTAGCTGCTCTCATGATTTTCTCCCTGTCCTCAAAGTTAGGTAGTTTAACTATTATGTGCCTTGTTGAAGACTTCTTGGGATTCAGTCTAGCTGGTGTTCTTTCAGCCTCCTGAATGGTTGCCTGGTGTTCATTCATTAAGCTGGGAAAGTTATCCTCCAAGAATTCTCTTACTATTGTTGCAGAAGACCTTTTTGTTGTGTCTTGCTCCAGTAATCAAATAATTTTAATGGTGTTCTACTTCATAGCATCAGACATAGCTCTTAAGTTTTCTTCAGCTTCTCTGATGATTTTATTAGATTTTTGGTTTACGTTTGTTAAAGTCTGCTTAGCTGTCCTCCAAGTCAGTGATGCGGTTCTCTGTTTCCTCTACTCGATTCTTGAGGTACGTGTTTCTGCTACTGGTTTTTGTTTTCTCCTCCCTAAGATCCTGTATTTCCCTTTGGTGTATGGCCTTTATTACCTCTATCATTTCATCCTTTTTCTGTATTGTTTCCCTCATATCCTGTATGACTCCAAGCAGCACTCTGAAAATTTCTTTCTGTGGCAGCTCAATGTCTGCTTCTTCTATGCATGTTGTTATGTTTGGGACATCTTCTGCCACTGTCTTTTGTTTCTCCTGTTTTTTTGTTGAGGTCATTGTGGATAATGGATGTTTGCATTGCGTTGTTTTAGAGGAGCCAGGTGCCATTTTCTGGGGAGTCGAAGAGCACTGGCTCTCTCTGGGAGAATTGTAGGAATGCTTCTTCGAACTGCCGACAGCTAATTTCACTATGGAATTAACCTACCACTTTATCCTCCTGTGGCTTCCCTCTCAGGGGAGTGCCCCATAAGGCTTGTGGGTGCTTACTTTGGTGTTGCGGAGGTTTGGTAGAGGTTCCTGCAGCAGCTTGGAACATTGACGAGTGTTGTCCGAGCTGCGTTTGGCCCCCAGGCACACAGGCAGGAATTCCCCGGTAAGAAGTTGGGCAGAGTACCCCCTGGTGGAATTCAGCAGGGCTTTCCCCAGTCTCAGACTCTCTTCACAGTGTGGAGCTCACCTAGCTGGGTGTGGTGCAGGAGTGAATGCCCTAGGCAAAGGGGAGTGGTCTGGAGGTCAGCAGTGGGGTGTGAGTTAAAAGGAAAGAGACAAAGATGAGAAAAAATTAAAAAGTAATCCCGCTAAGACTGTGCAGGGATATAGAAGAGAGAGGGAAACAAAAGTAACAATGTAGCTGCATCCCAATCCCTGCCAGTAGGTCTGTAAGGGTTTAGTCCCTGCCCCAGGCAGTGGTGGCAAGCTGTGGATTTGTTGAGAAAAAGGCCCTGTGCAGCCCTCCAAGACTGTGGAGGGATATAGGGAAGAGAGGGAAAGAAAAGTAACAATGTAGCTGAATCCTGATCCCTGTCCATGGAACTAAAAGGGTTTAGTCCCTGTCCCGAGGCAGGTGGCAGTAAACTCTGGCTGTGTTGAGATTAAGCCCCCACATGAGCTCCAAATGGTCGTGGCTCCGGCAGAGACAGTGACCGGGTAAGGTAAAGCCCTAACCGGACTCCACTGTGGTAAGCCAAAAGCCCCAGCCCCTCAAATCCTTGTGGATCTGTGCCTGCTTATCTTTATGATGCTCCTCCTGTGTTCCAGCAGTGCTGAATTTCCATCTAAGCAACTCTCCTGGACTGAATTCTGCGAAGTTCCTCTAGTATGTGTTACTCCATCACCATCTTCCTGGAAGTGTGAGTGCACCTTGTGAGACCCTCACGCTGCACCTTCTCAGTCCCTTCTTCTATTTTTAAAAATTATTCCCCAGGTCCACATGAAGAATCCCTCCACTATTGGCTTTACTAAACACTATCGCTATTTTTTTTCATTTTATTGGTAAATAATTTACATATCATAGAATTGAATAGTTCAATCATTCAAGCAAGGGGGAATTGTATAATCACCACTACATCCATCCTAGATGATTCCCTTTCCCCATGGATGATTTGTTCCCCAAATGAGCTGTGCATTCACAATCAACTCCAGTGCTCCCTTACCCCTCACGCCTTCAATATTTACTCCAAAACCCTCCTTTCCCTTCCTATCACATGTCCCCCTCAACTACATTCCCTGTAACACCTTGCATCAGTTTTTATCATGGTATACCCTTGCCTCCTGCACTCCACAGCTGGTAAACCCCACAGAAAACAATGAAAAACAAATCACCCTAAAGGAGTAAGGAAAATATCATATTAGTATAAAGAGAAAAATATAAATAATACACTGAGAGGGTGAAGACCACCATCAACATCCAAGAAGTCAGGGAAGACGTTTTTGTCGTGGAACATCTAAGAGATACTTGCCCCCAGAGCAAATTCAGGACGTGTCTGTGGGGAGGTCAAGTGGCCATGTATCGAGTTCTATCCAGCATAATCAAGGTTACAAGGGTCTCTAGCTGCAAGTAGGGCTGTTTGTGACTCTTGCTTTTGGCTATAGTGGACCTGCCAGCTGTTCGGTATGACTATATACTTCACAGATGGGTTTGGGGCTTCCACTGTTCCAAATCGCCTCTACAAATTGGATGCATATATGTTAGCTCTGATATTTTTCTAGTTCCTTTCTGCAACAATTCACTAAGCTCTGTGACATCATTTACTCGTCACTATTTAAATAAATACTGATCTATAGATTTGTAGGTTCAAGGAAGGATCCTCAGTGGTTTAGTGCGTTCAGCATTTGAATGCTAACTTCAAAGTCAGATCCACAAGCCTCTCTTCAGGAGGAAGATAATACTGTTCTCAAAAAATTGTACAGTTATGGAAACCTTAAAGAGTAGTTCTACTCACAAATTCCATGAGTCAGAATTGACTTCATGACAGTAGGTATGTACAAGAAAGTATCGTATAGATGTATCAGGGAATATAAAAGGTACCTGGAACCCTTAGGAAATGTACATTCTAGTGTGTGGAACACAAGCATATATACATAACATAAAGGAGCTTCAAAAATTCCTGGAAAACGGAATTGACTGATAATGAAATTTCTCCATGATTTTTTGAAGCTCTCTTGCATAGGAAAATAATTGATGCATTTCAATTAGTATGATCGTGAAGAATATTGAATAACCTGGACAAACAGAAAAATAAGCAGATTTGTCTTAGAGTAAGTACAACCAGAAAACTCCTTGGGAGCTAGGGTGGTAAAACTTCATCACGCATTCTTTGAACAATTTCCGACTGAAGTTGTTGATAGTATTCTTCAATGTTTTCATCACTAGCTTTTGTTGGGGCTGCATAAATTTGAATGATAGTTGTATTGTGTGGATTTCTTGGAAGATGGATTGATATAATTCAATCACAGAATTGTACTTCAAGACTGATTTTGAAATGATCTTTCAGACAATGAATATAACACCATTCCTTTTGATTGTGTCATTCACAGCATTGTAAATAATAGGATTTTCTGATTCAGGTCACTAATGCCTACAATATCCATCTTTATGCATTCCATTTAATTTTTGATGACTTCCAATTATCCTAGGTTCATACTTTGCACATTCCAAGTTCTGATCATTAGCACATTTTTGCACCTGTTTCTTCTTACCTTGAGTCATACCCAATCAGCAAATGAAGATCCCAAAGGCTTCACTCTCACAGGCTTTGCTAGACTCACATCACCATGGCCAACTCCATTTCAAGAAATCAGCTCCTCCTCAGTCACGTGTTGAGTGCCCTCCAAAGCAAGGAGGCCATCCTTTGGCCCCATATCCATTAAGATCCTGCTTCTGTGATAGGTAGGCTTATTGTATTAACCTGGTCAATAGGAACGCGTCGGATGAATAAGGTTGCATTTTGGTTGGAGGGCAAAGAGATAAATGGCTTGGCAAGCCCCACCTGGCTCTCTATTGCTCTCTGGTGATTGAGCCAGTGTGTGGCTGCTGTAGTGAATTCTCTGCCTAAACTTGCGAGCTATACTACTTGTGGGAAACCCAACCTGTGGATCGTGTCGCTACAGCTTGAGGTTCCCTCGAGACCTGCTTCGCCACTCTCCTGGTGTATACATCATGTGAGCTTGGGACTGTTGGATTCTGTTATCTGGCTGACTGTTGGTGACCCACTCTGTTGTTTGCTGTCTCTGGTGGGATTGCCTGAATTGTTCTATGGAAGACTCAGCTGTCTGCTTTCTTGACCTTGGACCTAGAAGCCCTTGTGAGTTGAAGGACATCCAGTGTATTAACTGTTTCATGGAAGTGAGTTGAACTGAGCCCTCTCTACCACTGTGTGGACTAATTAGCTGTTATACTCCTTAGTGCTGTATATATTTATCCATATATATATATGTCCTGTGTTTTTTTTCTCTCTAGAGAACCTTGTATAACACAGATTCCTTCATCAGTCCTTCAGCATCTTACAATGTTTTGAAGGTATGGTAATGTTTTCAGTGGCTACTTTCTCCATAGTGAGCAGCCAGTTTCTTCATTAGTGGTTCATAGGCTGGAAGCTCCGCTGAAACCTGTGCACCTTAGGTGACCCTGCTGGCATTCGAAATACCATTGACATAGCTTTCGGCATCACAGCAACACTCAAACTACCACAGTATGACAAACTAACATAAAACAAAAAAAAAAAACATTACATAAAATCATAGTTTTTAACAATATGGATCACGCATAAGAATTCTTAGTAATATTTTAAGGAAGATATTTTATTAAAATAATTTTCAACTCTATTTCAAAGCAGCTTCTTATCTAAAAGTTTTAAAACTTTACATTATTAATTTAAAATACAGTGAGTTTAGTCATATGATGTTGAAATTGCTTATTTTTTGTCATATTTGTTTATTATGAAACCCTTGTGTAAACAGTCATATCGATGTTCCAAGAGCATTAGAAACTGAATCATAGAGGGATTCCAGACATTCATTGGAATCTATAGAGCCACCTGGTGAGTTTTATAATAGTTTCTTAGCATCATATCAAACTAGTTTAATTCTACCTTGGTAGAACCTGGGTACATTTTGTTCATTCCTTTTACAGTTCCCCAAGTGATTATAATTTATAGCCAGGATTATGAAGCACTGACCTAAATACACATAATAACAGATATGAAGTGTTCCAGATTGCTTCTCAAGGGTTCTTGTACTGCCCACTCTGTTGTTCAAGCTCCTTCATTAGGAATATAAATATCCCTAAGTTTAATGTTAAATAAACATCTGAACAATCTACTTTACAAAGCTCTTTTTCTGCCTCACATTTTGAAATCAATTTGATTAATGGCTTGATATATAGACATAATTTTATTGCTGATTTTTTACAATTTTCTGATTAATATAGGTCTTGTTTTTATATTTGATTTTACCCTCATCGTTGTAGTTCTTATAATATTCTTCCTAATCTCTCGAACATATTCTGCTACATATGAAGTTTGTGACAGAAAAAATTGATAAGGATTATAAAAATGTGTCACTTACTTTAAATAACCAATATTAACTATTGGATATTTCAATAAAATGCATGCTCAAAGAAATATTTTACTTTCCCCAAACATTATAGTTATTGTTAGGGTTTTGGTACAAAGCACCTTAGATATTCATATATATGTATCACTGATTCTTAAGCAACATCAGCTCAATTCTCTTTGATTTTGTTCGTTTCTCACTTATATAAATTACACTCCACAAAGCAAGAAAAGCTCTTTCCCTAATTACTTGATTGTTTTATCAAAGCTTTATTGATGTGCAAAAAATTATAGATCATAAAATTTTTTAAATTATTCATTCATAGAAGTTACATTCAGAGATGTTTAAACAAATAAATACTTTCACTTGCGTGCATTACTATTGGTTCTGTAATCATGAAAAGAATGTGTTATTTCTTGATTTTTCCAATATTCTACTTGTTCTAAATCTAATAAAATTGTTTTCAAGAATATAAGGCATACTTCCTTCTCCAATGTTTCAGAATAGCTGGAATACTTCGATAAAAATAATTTAAATGATTATATCAATTAGATTATGAAGACAATGTGCTGTGTGTTGATCAATCAACTAACTACTACTTAATTAAAAATCACCAATTACTATATATATGCTGAAGCTAATATAATCTTTAATAGGATATTACTAAAGTAATGACACTTCCTCCTGCTTAACCACAAATCAAACACTTGAGAATATTGTGCTGGATTTAACAGCATAAGGAATAATCTTGTAAATTATTATCTTCTACAGATCTTTAAGCAGGAAGCCTTGCTAGAGCAATATGGATATAAAACAAAATGCCAAAGTCTCACTGAGAATTTTTTTCACTTGTGAATTTTTCCAAACATGTAGGTCATTTTATAGTGGTAATTTTCTGTTCCTGTGAAAAAATTATGTTAAATTTTGACTACTCTTTGAAAACAATAGTTTGCTATCATGGTTTAGAAATGGAAAAATAAATGCTTGCTTTTATCACTTTCATTTAAAGAGAGTCTAGACCAAAGTATTACTCAGAATCTGGAATATGGAATAAGGACAGCTTTTGTCCATTTTATTTATTTAATTTTAGATTTAATAGTGCAGCTGAATACCAACCATTTTCAGGTGATTTAGAAAGGTAAAATAGCCATGATATCTCTGAGTTTGCTTTAGTAGCCTAAGTAATGCTATAATTATGTACTGCAATAACTAGTTTATAACTACAATTAGTCCTTCATAAGAATTGATGGATGTAATTAGTACCTTAGGGCCATATGTGCTTATGTAAGAAGAAAACCAAGCCTATACACTTTGCTGATGTTGTTGTTAGGTCCTATGGATTCGTTTCTGACCTTAGTTTTATGCACACAAATGTTAGGTTTGAGCCCTTGTTGCGCCATTTTGTCAATCCATAGTATTAATTGTCTTCCTCTTTTTTCAATGACCTCTACTTTATCAAACACGATGTCCTTTTCCAGGGACTGATCTCTCCTGTAACATACTCACAGTATGTGAGACAAAGTCTCAGTATCCTTGATTCTAGGGAGCATTGCCAGTGTACTTCCTTCAAGACAGACCTATTTGTTCTCTTAGCAGTCCATGGTACTTCAATATTCTTTGCCAGCACCATAATTCAAAAGGATTAATCTTTTTGTGGTCTTCTTTATTTGTTGTCCAACTTTAACATGCATGTGAGGTGATTGAAAATAACATGGCTTGGATCACCGACACCTTAGTCCTCAAAGTGACATCCTTGCTCTTCAACACTTGAAAGAGGTCTATGTAGCAGAATAACCCAATACAATATATCATTTGATTTCTTGACAACTGCTTCCATGAGTATTAATTGTAGGTCCAAATAAAATTAAATCGTTGACAACTTCAATCTTCTCTTCATTTATTATGATGTTGTCTATTGATCTGATTTAAAGGATTTGGGATTTCTTTACATTGAGTTATAGTTCATATTGTAAGCTCCCCTCTTTGAATTAAATCAGCAAATTCTTCAAGTCTTAATCACTTTCAGCACATAAAGTGGTGCCATACAAATATTGCAGAATGTTAACCACTCTTCCTTCAATCCTGATACCACTTTCTCCTTCAGAAGGTCCATCTTCTTGGATTAGTTGCTCAGCAAACACATTAAGTATAGGAAAAGGCTATAACCTTTCCTCATTTAAAACCATGTAGTATTTCCTTGTTCTGGTCAATCGATCCGAGATCAGCAATATCTGTCATTCCACGTCCCCTTTTGAATCTGGCTTGATTTTTGGCAATCCCTCGTGGATGTACTGCTGAAACTGTAGTTCAATGATCTTCAGCAAAATTTTACATTCATATGTTATTAAAGATAATGTTCAAACTATTTTTGCATTCTTTAAAATTACGTTTATTTGAAAATAACACAAATATGGATCTATTATAATCAGTTCAACAGGTAGCTGTTATCCAAATATCCTAGTGTTGATTAGTAAATCCTTCCAGCAATACATTAGCTTGTTAGAACATTTCAATTGGCATTCTATGAATTCCTGGAGCCTTGTTTTCTTAGAATACTTTCAGTGGGTTGGACTTCTTCTTTCAATACCATCAATGCTTGAATAAGAAACAATAGCTACTAAACATATAGGGGTATTGGAGATATGGGGCACTGAAAAGTAACGCCAAACAATTTATCTTCTTAGTATATTTAAATACTGTATATATTTTAACTATGTTTAATTATTGGCCACGAGTACACTCTCACAGTAGCTTCTTCAGTTTTTCTCCTAAGCAATCTTTCATGACTTGTCTGTAAATTGTAGCATGTGAGGGATATGATATATAACAAACATGAAAATGATGCTTCAAATAAATGTGCTTTATTGTGTAATGAAGAGTACAATTTTAAATCAGAAATAAATGAACTACAATTTAAAAAATAAACAATAGAAAAAATCAACAAGAGGTTGGTTCTTCAAAAAATAAACAAAATTGATAAACCAGTGGCAAAGGTGAAAAAGGAGGAAAAAATGGATAAAAACCAGCCTATGTGATCACGAGGTGTCGAAGTGATCAGGTATAAGGTATCATCAGAACAAAAAATCTTACCATAGTGAATGATGGGGGGGAGTGCGGAGTGGAGACACAAAGCCCATTAGTAGGCCACTGGAGATCCCCTTGCAGAGGGGTCTCAGGGAGGAGACGACCCAGTCAGGGGGCAATGTAGCAACGATGAAAAATATAGCTTTCCTCTAGTTCCTAAATGTTTCCTCCCCGCTCCCACTATCATAATATGAATTCTACCTTGCAAGTCTGGCTAGACCAGAGGATGTACACAGGTACAGATAGGAACTGGAAATACAGGGAATCCAGGGTGGATGATCCCTGCAGGACCAGTGGTGTGAGTGGTGATACTGGAAGGGTAGAGGGAGAGTGGGTTGGAAAGGTAACCGATGACAAGGATCTATATTTGACCTCCTCCCTGGGGGACGGAATACAGAAAAGTGTGTGAAGGGAGAAGTCGGACAGGGCAAGATATGACAAAATAATAATTTATAAATTATCAAGGGCTCATGAGGGAGGGGGGAGCAGGGTGGGAGGGGAAAAATGAGGACCTAATGCCAGGGGCTTAAGTGGAGAGCAAATATTTTGAGAATTATGAGGGCAATGAATGTACAAATGCGTTTTACACAATTGATGTATGTATGGATTGTGATAAGAGTTGTATAAGCCCCTAATAAAATGATAAAAAGATAAATTAATTTAAAAAAAAACAACAAATATCACAAATAATGAATGAAACTAGTAACATCACAACAAAATCAGCATAAATAAATAAGATAACTACACAGTGTTATACAAAAGAGGACTCAAACAAATTTGGAAACCCAAAAGAAATGGAAAATTTTCCAGAAACTGCTTGTCTACTTAAATTAACACAGACTTATGTAGAAAACCTTACCAGACCTATAGCATAAGAAGAAATTAATCTGGTCATTAAAAAACTCCCACTCAAAAAAAAATCACTACTAGATGGTTTTACTGGAGATTTCTACTAATCATCTAGAGAAAAGTTAACAACAATCCTACACAAACTATTTTAGAATATAGAAACTGATAGTACACTGTCAAACTCATAATATGAACCAAGTGTAACCCTGATACCTAAACAAGGCAAAGATATCATCAGTATTGAAAATTATAGTCAAGATTGTCTGCTCTCAAAGCCATTTTCAAAATTCTCCCAGGCCCTCCTCTCAGCAGCCACCTTTGCTGTACACTTCTTCCTCCTAACATTCAGAAATCTCTCTTGCCAGAGTTCCTGAAATCGTGCTTTCCATGTAATCCATGGGTGAGCCCCACCATGTCAGATGTGGCCATGGACACCTGCTGAGAGATCAACACTAAAGACATAGAGGAGAAGAAGGAGACTGTGGAGGAGGCGGAGAAAGGAAGAGATGCCCCTCCCCCCCTCCACATCCATTAACAGAAACACTAACAAAAAAGATGAAAAATGAGGACCATTAGGCTGACAACAGATAGATGGGGAAGAGGAAGAAGGTGGAAGAAAGAAGAGGAGGAGGAAGATGAGAGTGACGAAGGAGACCGTAATGAAGATGAGGAGCCTGATGCAGCTACAGGCAAATGGAAAGCTAAAGATGATGAAGATAAAATGTTGACACCAGGAAGCAGAAGACTAACAAGGATGACTAGACTGCAAAAGAGAAAAGCAAAACAAAAAAGGAAAGGCCACAGTGAACTATTCACCCTCCAAACATTAAAATATAAATCCAGAAGTAGGACAGAGAATACTCTGAAGCCTGGCTTGGTCACCGAGTTCATTAAAAATTGTGGGCCCCTAAAAAATGTACAAAATATAAAATGTGAATAAAAAATACAAACACATTTTCCAAAGTAATAGCATCTATTGTCTTAAAGACTTGAAGGTAAACAAGCGGCTAGCTAGCTCAGAAGCAACAAAGCCCACATGGAAGAAGCACACCAGCCTGTGTGATCA
>NW_022109980.1:8444726-8511061 GCF_000313985.2 Echinops telfairi
CAAATGTACAAATGTGCTTGACACAATGGATGTATGTATGGATTGTGATAAGAGTTGTACGAGCCCCCAATAAAATGATTTTTTTTAAAAGTACTTTTAGGAAAAACAGCAGGTCTTTGGAAGTTTGGATTATTTTGCCTCCCCTGTTGCACAATGACAGTGTGGTTTTCATGGTTCAGACTGAGGTGGGTAGGCAGACCCCTCTACTCAAAGATGATCACATTTAGAATCTAAAATAGGTCAGAGTGGCCTTTAGAAGAATTCGCCATGATCATGAATAGGAAGACTCAATGTAGTGAGAAACTAAACATTACGGAAAACACTATACATTCAATTCAATTCTGATCATTTTTCCAGGACAATTCTTCAAAGAAATGTGAAATGAATCACCAGCTTTATATGGAAATGAAATAAACCCATGATAAACCAAACATGATTAAAAAACAAAATAAGAAGGCCTCTCCACTATTTTAAAACCTATTATACAGCCATGGTAAGGAAAACAGCTAGGTATTGGTATAACAATAGATATGCAAACTAATAGATAAGAAATGAGAAACTTGAAATACAACCAAGAACCTACTGACACCTGATTTTTGATAAAGGACTAAAGCACAATCAGTGAGGAAGAGACAACCCTTTCAATAAATGGTGCTGGAAAATTGGAGGTCCACCAGAAAAAGAATAAAACGGGACTTTAGAGCATGTACAAAAATGAACGCAAGATGGATTAAAGACCTCAGTATAAATCCTTGAATGATAAGGATCATCATGAAAAAAATGGGGATAATCTCAAGTATCCTAATACAAGCCATAAATACATTATCAAACTTAATGGGAAAAAACCTACACTACAGAAGACAAAATAGAGGACTGGGATCCTCTAAAAATATTACATATTTATGTACTTCAAAATACTTTATCAAAGCCCATCAATAGAAGAATGGATAAAGAAACTCTGGTATATACACAAAATGGTGTACTATGCATCCCTAAAAAGCAGCAATGAAACACTTCATCACATGGAGGGACCTGGAATCCATTATGCTGAGTGAAGTTAGTTATTCACAAATGGACAAATATTGTGTGAACTCACTACTCTAAGATAAACACCAAGATGAAGATAGGCCACTGCTCCAGGGCATGTATTATTCTAATCAAGTCCCCTAGACAATGAGGTAGTATCCATGAAACATGTAAACACCTCTCTAAATGTACACCTTTCAAAAAATGCAATCGAAGAGACCTCACCTCAGCTCAGGTCAGTTTTTCAAGATCTTGGAAGAGGTAGAAGATTATTCAGCTCCTGTCCTACAAAATTGTACTAAGGTCACCCCAATCCACCAGAAACTTCCACCAGAGGGATAAGGAAAATTTACTGGAAATTCAAGTCAAGATGGGGGAAGGGGTAGGCATGTACAACTCAGAGAAGGCAATTACATCTCTGCTGATAGAAAAATGTAGAGCATCAACTTCCCAATGGGTGTATAAAACACTTAATATTTATGTGAAACTCAAGGGGAGAACATACCTGGATATTAGGTTCCTAATTGGACAATTTTGACTTAGTTTCTATGTATCCCTTGGTGACCCAGTCAGTACATTATAGACTAATGGGACTTTAGACTCTTTTCAACACCTCATGATCACACAGGCTGGTATGCTCCTTCCATGAGGGCTTTGTGTTTCCCAGCTGATAACTGCTTATTTATCTTCAAGCTTTTAAGACTCCAGATGCTATGTCTTTTTAGAGCCGGACACCATCAGCTTTCTTCATCACATTTGCTTATGCACCCATTTGTTTTCAGTGATTGTCGGGAAGGTGAGCATCACAGAATGCCAGGTTATTAGAACAAAGTGTTCTTGCATTGAGGGAGTACTTGAGTAGAAGCCCAATGTCTATCTGCTACTTTAATACTTAACATATAAATATATGTGCATCGATTTATTTCCCTATCTTTATATATAAATATATTTACATATGTATGTGCCTATATTTATACCTCTATAAATGTCCTTTGCCTCCTAGTTATTTTCTCTATTTCCTTTTACTTTCTTCTTGTCTCACTATCATGTTTGACCTTCACTTGGCTTTCATTAATTCCTCTTGACCACATTGCAGTTGACGACGCCAAAACAGGCATCCTATGCTCTGCTTGCCATCAATTTTTGATCACTTGTTGTTCGCTTGTTCGTGGGATTGTTGGATTTCCTTCCCACCCCCCTCCTGTGTCCACCCAGAACTGTCAGTCTCATTGTTTTCTCCTTGGGATTGTTTATTAGCCTATCATATCTAGGTAGATATGCAAAAACAATAACAAACACAAAACAAAAGAAAAAAACAACAACAAAAAAGAAAAGCCTATAAATAGTTCCAGGTCTTGTTTGTTGACTTTTATGAGGCCCTATGGTCCTCTCTGTGCATTGTCCGTTCTGAACAGGAATATAGTCCTTGGGGCTTGGTGGGCCAGGATGTATTCCACACTCCCTCTCTCCTTCACTCTCAATTTGTTCCTATGTGCTCTGAATAGACACACCCCTCTCCCCAAGCTGTAGCTTCAGTGCTGTCCTCTGTAGTTCATTCTCCTGAGACCGGGGTCCACATAGCTGGGTCCACATGCTGCTTCATGTCTGTGTTAGTTACACAATCTGTTAACTGGCAAAGGGGTGGGGTAAGCCTGTCAAGGAATTTATGGAATAGTATTGACATATGGGGTGATACTGGAACTTGATCTGGACTGGGCTGGTATGTTTTCTTAATGTACAATTGCACTTTGATATAAAGTTCTCTCTTGCACACATATGAGTGTCTCTGGATTTGTTCCTCTAGTTAACGCAGACTAACACAATGCCGGTATGTTCCATTCATGTCTTGGCTCACCAGGTTGAGGTCTGGTCCCTCTATCCCTCTCCTGAGGAGGTATAAACCATACCCTCCCCTTAGGTGGGTTAGTGTCCTGTTCCCCTGCTACCCAAGTCCTTTCCTCCCCTATTTTTCAGTTGGCTGCCATCTGTACCCATGGATTGGGTCTGACCCCTGCCATAGTGCCCAGACCTCACACCAGGGATGTATGGATATAGTAGTTTTTCCCCTAAACCCCTTTTGCTTTTTAAGCTTACTTCAGTATACTCATGATGTACTTGTCATTTTGTGCTTGGATTACTTCATTTAGCATATTTCCTCCAATTCTTCCCATGTGGCAATGTGTTTCATGCGTTCATCACTGCTTTTAAGGGATGCATAGTACTCCACTGTATGTATGTACCACCGTTTTTAATTCATTCATCGGTTGATGGCAATTTAGGTTGTTTCCAACTCCTTTCGATTGTGAACTGTGCCGCAATGAACATTGGAAGACAGATGTCTGCCTAGGGTCTATTGCTTGCCTATTCTGGGTATATGCCCAATAGGGAAATGACTGGTTCATATGGTACCTCGATTTCCATACCTTTTAGGTATCACCAAATCGATTTCCATAATGACTGTTCATACCTACAGGTCCACCTGCAGTGGATGAGAATTCCTATCTCAATACAGCCCTTCCAACACTTGTTACTTTCTGATTTGAATTGGGCTATCTTTGAGGGTGTTAGGTGGTATTTCATAGTTGTTTTAGTTTGCATTTCTCTTATTGGTAGCCATTGGGAACATTTTCTCATATGTTTATTGGCCATTTGGATTTCTGCCCTTGTGAAACCTCTGTTCAGGTCTTTTGGCAAATCGTTAGTGGGCAGTTAGTTTTTTTCTTATTGTAAGCTTGCAAAGTATTGTAGATTTTACTAAAAAGGCCTCTGTCTGATTGTCATTGCTAAAGATATTTTCCCAGTCTGTGGGTTCCCCCATTACTCTCTTAGCCAGTGGTTCTCAACCTTCCTAATGCCGTGACCCTTTAATAATACAGTTCTCATGTTGTGGTGATCTCCAACCATAAAATTATTTTCTTTACTACTTCATAACAATAATTTTGCTACTGTTATGAATGAGGCGACCCTTGTGAAAGGGTTGTTTGACCTCCAAAGGGTCATGACCCACAGGTTGAGAACCGCTGCTCTTGGTGAATTCTTTCAATGAACACATATGTTTCTTTTTTCTTTCTTTTTTCAAAAATCATTTTATTGGGGGCTCATACAAATCTTATTACAATTCTTACATACATCCATTGTATCAAGCACATTTGTACATATATTGCCATTATCATTTTCAAAGCATTTTCTTTCTACTTGAACCCTTGGTATCAGCTCCTCATTTTTTTTACCCTTCATCACCCACCCTATGTCTCTCGTGAAACCTTGATAATTCATAAATTATTACTTTTCAAGTCTTACAATGACTGGTAATTCCCTTCACCCACTTTTCTGTTGTCTGTCCCCCTGGGATGGGGTTATACATAGATCATTGTGATATGTTTCCCCTTTCTCCCCCCAACTTCCCCTAATCCTCCTGGTATCACTACTCACATTATTGGTCCGGAAGGGTTTATCTGTCCTGTGTTCCCTGTGTTTCCAGCACTTATCTGTACTGGGGCACATGCTCTAGTCTAGTTAGATTGGTAAGGTAGAATTGCATTCAGGACAGTGGGGGCAGACATTCAAGAACTATAGGAATGTTGTATATTTCAACAGTGCTATTCTGCACCCTGAATGGCTCATCTCTTCCTTGTGACCTTTCTGTGAGGGATGTTCAATTTTCTACAGATGGGTATTGGGTCTTGACTCCACACTCGCCCTCATTCATATTGGTGATTTTTTGTTCTGGGTCTGTGATGGCTGTTAACTGATCCCATCAACACCTCATGATCACACAGGCTGGTGTGTTTCTTCCATGTGGACTTTGTTGCTTCTCAGCTAGATGGCCGCTTGTTTATCTTCAAGCCTTTAAGACCCCAGATGCTATCTCTTTTGATAGCCAGGCACCATCAGCTTTCTTCACACAATTGCTTATGTACCTGTGTTCATCTTGGTAGACTGGAGAAACAAATTCATAGACACTCATATGTACATAAGAAAGAGTTTTATATACAAGAGCAATTGAATATTGAGATAACATCCCAGCCCAGTCCCGATCAAGTCCATAAGTCCAGATCAAGTCCATAAAGTCCTTTTCAGACTCACATGCAATGATGCCGAATGCAGGAGGATCACAGGCCAGTGGGTTGGAAGACTTGTGGAACCAGTGACATTATAAGCATCTCAGTACTGGCAGGGGTCTCTATGTGGTTCTCTGGGTCCAGAAGTCTGGTTGCATCAGGGTAGGTCCATGTGGCTTCTTCAGCTCCCAGGGCACAGCGTCAGGTGTCTTGTCAGTAGAACATCTCTCAGGGAGTGAGCAGAGAGTCTCTAAGGGAGTGAGCAGAGAGAGAAAGTGTCTCCTACCTCCAAGGAGAAGGAGTTCCTAGAATTCTAAGGGGAAGGCGACACCCAAACAGAGGCATGATTGGCTATGACCCAATTGGCAGAGTAAACTCCACCTCTTCACTCTTAATCCACTTAAGTCCCAAATTGACACCAGATTATGTAACTACCACAACACCCATTTTGTCTTCAGAGATTTCGGGAAGTTTAGCATCACAAAATTCCAGGCTACTAGAACAAAGTGTTCTTATGTTGAAGGAGTACTTGAGTAGAGAGAGGCCCAATGTTCCCCTGCCACCTTAATACTTAACATATAAATATATGTACATAGATCTATTTCCCTATCGCTATATATAAATATATTTACATATGTACATGCCTGTATTTAGATCTCTATAAATGTCCTTTGCCTCTTGGTTCTTTCATCTATTTCCTTTTACTTTCCTCTTGCCCCACTATCATGTTTGGCCATCATTCAGGTTTCAGTAATTTATTTATTTCGGTTACATTGCCCTACCAGGCATTTCCACAGCCTCCCTCCACAACCCCCATGTCCCTCTGGAACCATCGGTCTGTTTTTTTTTTCTCCTCCATATTGTTTATCCCACCTAGCTTATTGAGAAAGACACGCAGACATAATAATAAGCACAAAAACAAGACTGCACAAAACAAAACAAAACTAAAAATCCCAAAACAACATCACCAAAAACCAATGACCAAAAAAAGCCTACAAACAGTTCCAGGTCTGTTTGTTGACCTTTAGGAGTGTTTTCCAGTCAAGTCTAATGGGGTGCAACTCCCTGGCCCCAAGTCTATTTTGGGTATTTCTCAGGGACTTCATTGCTTTGCTCCCATTGCTGCTCTGTTGCATGACCTTAGCATTTTGTCCAGGTGTGGTAGGGTCAGATGGGGCATAATTCCAACACTGTGCTTCCAGTGTTGTCCCTAGTAGTGCTATGGATCAGTGAGGGACTTCGTGTTTAGTGGTAGCACCAGCCCCATTGTCCTCTCTGTGCATTGTCTGTTCCGAGCAGGAATTTTGTCCTCAGGACTTGGTGGGCCAGGATGTGTTCTACTCTTTCTCCTTCCCTCTTCATTTGAACACAGGTGGTTTATATTCAGTATATCCCACTTGTCAAGTTGTGCCTCCTCTGTGTTCATGTCCTTTCCTATTTCCCATAGACTATGTATTTTCTGCACCGAAGAATTCAGGTTTGTCCCAACTAACTCATTGATGGCTCTAATAGTTTGGGATTTTACCTCAAAGTCTGTGATCCACCTTCAATTTATTTTTGTGTATAGTGTAAGATAAAGAACTTGATTCATTTTTTTGCAGGTAGATATCCCTTTTATTGAGCACCATTTTTTGAAAGGGCATCCACTTCCCATTTGATATTTTGGGGGCTCTTATCAAAAATCAGTTGTCTCTCTGCTGCTGACTTTATTTCTGGGTTTTCAGTTCTTTTCCATTGGTCTGAGTATCTGTCATTAAGCCAGTACAATGCTCCTTTGACCACTGTGGCTGTATAGTAGGTGCTAAACTCAGGTAGAGCAAGCCCTCTGACTTTGTCCTTTTTCTGGAGGAGTTCTCTGTTAATTCTAGGTTTCTTCCCTCTCCATATGAAGTTGGGAATCAGTTTTTACAATTCTTTGGGGGGAAAAAAACAGTAGTTGTATCAGGATAGCATTAAACTTTGGGCAGAACTGACATCTTTACTATATTGAGTCTTCTGATCCTCGAGCATGGGATATTCTTCTATTTGTGGAGGTTACTCTTGGTTTCTTGTAATAGTGTTCTGTCGATTCCCCCTTACAGACCAGTGGGTGGAAAGTCTCGTGGATCCAGTGGTGGTAGAAGCATCTCAGTGCTGCTGTTTGTCTCCATGTGGTTCCTCCAGGTCTAGGGCTCTGGCTGCATCAGTGTAGCTCCATCAGGCTCATCCTCAATAATGTTTCACAGGGAGTAAGTGAGTGCCCCGACTCTAGGGAGGTATTTATCACCTTAGCAGCTTCAAATGAGGTCATCAAGCTATGACTTGATTGATAGGCTAAACTTCATCCCTCTATAACAGTGGTTTTCAACCTTCCTAATGCCGTGGCCCTTTAATACACTTGCTCATGTTGTGGTGGCCCCCCAACCATAAAATGATTTTTGTTGCTACTTCATAACTGTAATTTTGCTACTGTTATGAACTGGCGACCCCTGTGAAAGGGTTGTTTGATCTTCAAAGGGGTCGTGAGCCACAGATTGAAAACCACTGCCCTATCAGTTGACACCAGATTAAATATGTAACTACCATACCAGTATTTTGTAAAGGATTTTTGCATTGATGTTCATTAGGGATATTGGTCTGTAGTTCTTAATTCTTGTAGGACCTTTGCTCACTTTAGGTATCAGAGGTGTACTAGCTTCATAGAAAAATTTGGAAGTTTGTGGTATTTTTCTATGCTATAAGAATTTGTGTAGGATTGGTGTCAGTTCTTTCCTGAATGCTTGGTAGAATTCTCCTGTGTAGCCATCTGGCCCGGGGAACTTTTTTGTTGGTAATACCTTGATAATTGTGTCTATTTCTTCTATTGCTATGGGTGTGTTGAGATTCTTGACGTCCATCTGGGATAGTCTAGGGAAGGATTGTTTTTCCAAGTATTTGTCCATGTCTTCCAAGTTGTTGAATTCGTTAGAATGCAGGCCTTCATAATACTGTGTAATTATCCTTTTGATTTCATTAGGGTCTGTTGTAATGTCCTCTGTTTCATCCCTCATCCTTGCTATTGAAATTTGTTCCTTTCTTTCTTTGGTTAGGTTTGCCAGCAGTCTGTCGATTCTGTTAATCCTTTCAAAGAATCAAGTTTAGCTGCATTTATTTATCACATAGCTATCTTGTTTCCCCTCTCATGTACCTCAGCCCTGGTTTTTATTATTTATTTATTTATTATTTCATTTCTTTTGCTCTTAGTAGGATTGTCCTGTTGACTCTGCTTTAATTGCTGTAAGTTTTGTGCCAACATATCAATATAAGTCTCTCGTTTTTATTTTTTGTTTTTTCATGTGTCCGTGTATTGCACTCAAACTTCCTCTTTGCTATGACCCAAAAGGTTTTGGTACGTCATAGTCTCATACTCCATCTCCAATAGTTATTCATCCTTCCATCGTTTGCCCTTGTTTTCTTAATCTTCCTTTTGTTAATTTCCAGTCTTATGGCATAGTGGTCCAAGAGGGAAGTCTGTATAATAGCTATGTGCTTGAATTTACAGAGACTCAACTTGTGTCCTGTGCCATGTGGGCTTGAGAAGAATGTGATTTTTTTTTTTTTTTTTTGCATTTTGGTGGAGAAGTTTCAAAATATCTATCTGGTCAAGTCATCTAATTATAGAGTTCACATCTGTAGCCTCGTCGTTAAGCTTCTTTCCCTATGATCTATCTTTCTTAGACAGTGGAGTACTAAAGTTACCTACTATAATTATTGAGCTTGTGATTTCATTTTTCAGGAACGCTGTGCCATTTTCATAGGTGTCAAGGAGCCTTGGGCTTTCTCTTTTGGAGGTTGGATGGAATGCTTCTTTGAGCTGCCTGTTGCCAACTGCATGGGGGGGGAGGGTTCACCTTTTTCCCTCTGAGATTTCCCTCTCACCCTAGCCTATCAGGAATCTGTTGTTTGGATGGCCCTCTTAGTTGCCAGAGGGGTCAGCCTGTGTTTTGCTCTAGTAACTCAAGTAACTCTCAGTTTCCAGCTAGAGGCACTGTTGACAGGCTGGCAGGGCAGGGGGGGAAAGGGCCCCAGCCATGTCTGTCAGTTTATCACTCAGCTCTGCCACTCAGAGAACTGGGAAAAGGTAGAAAGGAGAATGTCAGTCTTGGGGGAGGGATCCTCCAATCAGCAGTGGGAGGGCCCTGTGCTGTTTGGGGTATCAAACCGTTCATGTCAGAGCCCCTGCTGAGCAGCTGGCAAGCTTGTGGTGCTGAGGCTGGTGGTGATAGGTGCAGTGGTGTTCGCAGCAGTATGGGCAGCTTGGGCCGACTCAGTTCCTGTAGTAGGCCTGGCACCCCAGGAATCTGCAGGAGATGGGGTGGGAGACAGCTCCTGGATCAGCAAAGCACTTTGGCTGTCTTGAGAATTAACTGACAGCCTTGGAACCCATATTCAGCCCCCAAATCTTCCCACTCACCAATCTCCACAGAGTATCCAGCATGAGATGCCTACTTGGTAACCATCTTGCTGGACCTCCTTTATTTTTTATCTTAATTGTCTTCTTTGGTTCTGTGTGGTCTTCATTAGCAAGATGTTTTACAATTCTATTCTTTGATGTGTAATGTGCAACACTCATCATAGATGCCTACTGTCAGAAACAGTAAAGAACTTTGCTTTGGGATAGAAAGAAAAATTATAGCACTGTTTTGAATAGGAACATTCTATTTTATAATTCATCTTGTTCACTGGTGGGCTTGTTTTATCAAGTAGTCACCTCTTTGGACCAAAAATCCTGTTTTTAAGTTTAGTCATCTCAAAAAAAATTTGCGGTTCATAAATCTGAATTTACTACATATATCAAAAAGGACCCAGACTCACTCAATGCTTTATCATAATTATTACTTTCAAGTTCTTAAACTAGAACATTTTGGGTTTTTAAAAAATATACATCCACTTGTCTCTTATTAACACAATTAGGTTCCAAAGACCAGGTGGTTATGCAAAAATGAGTGCTATGGAAAAATAGAGCATTTTTGGTTTTCTTT
This sequence comes from Echinops telfairi, assembly GCF_000313985.2. Taxonomy (NCBI): domain Eukaryota; kingdom Metazoa; phylum Chordata; class Mammalia; order Afrosoricida; family Tenrecidae; genus Echinops; species Echinops telfairi. Next base: position 8,454,814 of record NW_022109980.1, read on the forward strand.
TTTCAGACCATTCATTTGTCTATTTTTTGCATTTATGAAATAATAGCAGCTAAAATGTATTGATAATTGATGCTTCATCACTTGATTGAGTCTGTAGAGAAGAAAGTTTGGAGGAGACAAAGCTGGATAAAGTTGGGCTGTGATATTGAAAAGCCTACAGCTTATCCATTTTACCTTCCTCCTCTACTTAATAAGAGCACTCTTCGTGGAGCTGCTTTGAGGGTTCCATTTCCACCACTGCAATCCATTCTTTCACCATCTGACAGCTGGATCTTCATTTTGTGGCTGCCAATAAACCTCAGGGCTTCCTGAAAGGGTGCTGGGAGCCTGGTTGCACACCTGCTCCATGGAGGCAGAGGTTTCTGGTCATTTGGCTGATTTTGGAATGCTAGTAAACTCATACACAATTCTCCCAAACACCTCTGAGGCTTCCTTCCCACAATATAGTATTGAGTGCCAAGGTCTCAGGTCTTATAAGGGCCAGTACAAATGCCCCTGACTTGGTTCAGCCTAAGAATTCTTCTAGAGGTCGTGGCCACAGAGGTGATTGGCCCTGTGCTGGAAATAGATGCTATCCCCTGCCTGGAACTGGGTTCTGAGGATAAAGGGCAGCACAGTTCAGCTTCCTGAAGGTTACCCAGAGACACTCGTAGAGGGAAAGAGCATGTGCAGCTGTTGGCCCCTTGCTAACAGCCTCCTTAATGTACAAAAAAGTATAAAAGTTGATGTTTTTTTTACTATTTTCATAAACGTAAAATATCAGATAAGATAGTTAATAAGTGAAGAACAGGTACAAACAGTATATATCAAATAGGTACATAATGTCATCATTTGAAAATGTTTTTTCAATCTGTATGATGCTTAACTGTGATTTCAACATCCACCAGGGTTTAATTTTACTTAATAGCTAAAATATTAACCAATTAATGTGGAATAAAAGTTAGCATTGCCAAGGGTATTCTAAATAACATAATTCATGGAAATAATGTTTACTGTCCTGATTAAGGTCTGTTGGTATATCACAAAGGTGTTGGATATAGCAACAAAATATGTATTTTTTATTTCATTTATTAAAATTCACATATTATGCTGAGAAATTTTAAGGAATTATCACATTAAACCCTCATATCACCTCTGTGAAATGTCTACTTTTAGGATCCATAACTTTAAAACTACAAAGAATGTTTTGAGTTGCAAAAAAACCCCAGAAATCATTTCTTGTGTAAATATAAAATGAATTTCTCAGAGAAATGTCAGGTAATCCATAAACCTGAAGCTGAGAAGCTATACTAAAATACTATCAAGTGAAATAATAATTACCAGGGGCACTAATGGAGAGGGTGAAGTAAGTGGTACTTTGACAACAATGGGTACAAGAAGGAAGAAAATGTTCCAAAGTTTATTGTATTGATGATTGCACAACAATTCTTAATATGATTGAACTACTGAATTGTATTATGGGTTAGTTATAGCTCCATGAAACAAATATTTTATTTTCAAAGCTACATGGAAAACTGTTAATGGAATCATTTCCATAGGACAATCACTACGATCCCTTCCTCCACTATCTCAGGACAATCAACAATGTGCCGCTCAACAACAGTTAACATACGTAATTGAAGTAGAATTTAAGGTTCATGTTTGTATCTAAATCCTATCCTATTTACTGCTTTAAAGGAGGAGAGTCTGACTCTATAAAATTAAGTCATGGAGTAAGTGAGTAGAACAAATTGATCCCTGCGAAGTACCTATTTTTAAAGTAGAGTGGAATATGAGGGAAGAAAAAGGAACTGGGACAACCATGTCCATTTCTTTCTTTCCAAGTATGTTATCCGCTGGGTCAGAAGAAAATGAAAATCTAGTGTTATGATAGTGGAGGATATCATCAGAATTTATGGAGGAACTAATTAATTGAAAGCTGCTTAAGAGTAAAAATAACAATTTATTCTTCCAGCATTCACTACCTAGTACTAAGAATTATATTTAGAAGATGCTTATTTTATGCTTTGGTTTTCTATAATTTAATGATATTATGGGAAAGGGAATACTGAATACTGTCTCTCAAATTTTCTTTGATTACTTTCTTTAAAATTTTCTCAAGGAAAGTAATGGAAAGATTTATATTAAATTCTGAATCTACAAATAAAATGTTCTCTCAAAAATTATATTGCAGTACCGATATTAAAAAATGTTCTTTACAACCCAAGATATATTAAAAAACTCAAAACCAAAATCAATATCATCAACTCAATTCTGAATAATTGCAACCCTATAGGGAAGGAAAGAACTCCCCCTTTGGGTTTCCAAGATTGTAACTTTTTACTGGGTAGAAAACCTTATCTTTCTCCCTTGTGGTGGCTGGTGGTTTCAAACCAGCCCAATTTACAATTTGCATACCACCTAGGTTCCTAGAGTTATTAGAAGTGACATAAAACTTAAAGTTATGGTGAGGAGTTGTCAAGTTGATTTCAACTCAAATCAATCTGGTTTACCACAGAACAAAAATTTTTAAATGTTAGTAATTATAGAATCCTGTCATTATGTAAGAAGCATGGAACTTGTTTCCAAACTTCAAACTCATTTCCATTGAGTCATTTATGACTCATAGTGACTGCACAGGACAGATTAGAATTGCTTCTGTGATTTCCCAAACTGTTAATCTTTACTGGAGTACATAGCCTTATGTTTCTCACCTGCAGCAGCTGGTTGTTTTGAACTGCTGACCTTGTGGTTAGCAGCCCATCACATAATCCACTACATCACTAGGGCTCTTCGATAATGGAAATTTTAGAAGGATATTTTTGATGTTTTCAACATATGATTAATGTAATTTATGTCACAAAATTGCACATGTGAAAAATGGTAAATTAGAAAATGTTGTATTACATGTATAGTTAAAACATTTTTAAAGGAATGAAATACTAATACATGATAAAACATAATTAAACCTTGAAATCATTATGCTAAGCGAAAGAAGCCAGTCACAATAGACAATATATTGTATGAATTTGTTTCCAAAAAATATCCTAAATAGGCAAATCTACATAAACAGAAAGTAGATCTGTGGTGTGTGCTGCCGCAAACTTCCAGGATGCCATGAGACTGCTGAAAATGAGATGCAAGGGTTACCCCGAACAACCTGATGTTCATTTGTCTTTTTGATGTGAGGGGGATAATGCTTTTGGAGTTAATTCCACCAGGTCATACTGTTAATCAAGCTTTCTATTTAGAGATTCTGAAAAGATTTTGTAACAGTGTGCTACCAAAAAATGCCTGATTTGTGGCAGATGGGGGACTGGCTTTGCCACCATGATAATGCACCTGCCATCTGAGTGCACCAGTTTGGGGTAAAAACCAACATACCTCTCTTGCCCCACAGACCTTACTTACCTGACCTTGCTCCGTGTGACTTCTTTTTATTCCTCGAAAGAAGAAGAACATGAAAGGACAGTGATTTGACAACATGGAAGAGGTGAAGAAAATAAACAAGGGAGGTGCTGTCAGCCATCCAAACAGATGCATTTAAAAAATGTTTCCAAGAATGGAATCTCAGATTTGACAAATGTATTAAATGTAATGGAGAGTACTTTGAAGTTGATAAGGTTGTTTTGTAAAACAATTTAAATACAAAACTTTGGGCGGGGGGGAAATCTCCCTTTTTAGGGGGTTACCCCTCCATCTATACATCCACAGACATAAAAATTCTCAGTTCATTTGTAGCTATATCAGTTAATTTATAACTGAGCCAGACACATAAGACCCACAGGACACATTAGCAGGTAAAAGTTTAAGCCATTATAATTATTTACAGAAAGCAAAATTAAACAATAACAACAGATTATCAAAGTAGAAATTCTTACCTTTCTCTGAATTACCCATGTCCATTTGTTTGTCACTGGGAAGGTTCAAAACAAATGCTGTCTTCATAACACTGCCCGAGGCTTCTGTTCAGCCACTGGGTCTCACCAGGCCTTGCCTTGCAGACAGACACACCCTTCCGCAGGATTCCTCCAGCCTCTGGCATTTGTTCCTGCTACACAAGAGTGCTTCTTGGCTATCTTGACACTACTGGCCTAGCGGTGTAGGTGAGGGGGTCAAGGCATGCAACCCACTTAAAGGTGCTCAGCTTCGTGGTCTGGTGATTCTACATAAGTAGATTGAACATCACTCAATTTGCATTATCCCAGGCATTTGGATGGGGACAGGAGGGAGATTGGTGTTACAGGACCATGTCTAGAAGTGTCAAATAAAAATAATTCATTGTATCAGATGTGGTCACTTAGATCCGAAGAGAATGAAGAGTTGGACTGTAAAGGTTAAGAATACTGGGTTTTTTTTGGCTTGACGAAATGTTCAAAATCAGTTGTAGTTATGATTTTGTAGCTCTATGAGTATACTAATATACACTGAATTGTACACTTAAAATGGTGAATATTATTGTATATGAATTATTACTCAACAAAGTTATTAAAAATAAAAGACCAGTGATCTATAAAATTGTTTCATGCTCTTTATGGATAGAATTGTGTCCTACTCAAAATAAATGTTGTAATACTACCCTCTGTACCTGTGGATATCCGGGGTGGCACAATTGTTATAGTGCTTGATTGCTAACTGAAAGGTCAGTGGTTCAAACCTAGAGAAAGATGTAGCCATCTGGTTCTGTGAAGATGTACAATCTTGGAAGCTTTTAGGGGCAGTTCCACTCTATTCTGCAGGACATTGTGAATTAGAATCAACTTGATGGCAGTGAGTTTGGTTTGAGAATCATATGCAATTCCAACTGGGAAGTTTAGTTCTAATATTAAAGAGATCATGTCCTTGTAGCTTACTTCTCAAAACTAATTACTTTGGAGGTATAAAAAGCAGATTACACACAGGAGCAAACACAAAAGGGAGTGTGTATGTGTGTGTGTGTGTGTGTGTGTGTTTCTGATGCTACTTGAAGATTTCCAGGGAATTGAAAAACGCTGATACTATAGCAGTTGAAATAAACAAGATCTTCCTCACAGATATGACAGACAGAGGTTTCCCTTATGGATGCTGCTCCAAAATCAGACTTCTAGCCTCTTAGATGGTAACAAATTGTCTGGTCTTTGAACCCAAATGGTATTTCTGTTACAGCAGCATTAAGAAACTAAGACGTGCTCCTTGCCATCATCTTATTCTAAAAGGGCCTCCCAGCATCTCTAATCCAAATCCATCTACAATAGTTCAGCTGATGTTAGTGACTGAGAATAAATAAATGAAGATTTGAAAGTTGAGCAGTATGGATATTCATGTTAACTTCCATGAAATAGAACCTATCAGCTTTCCATGAAGTCTGCAGTTAGATCATTGTTACTTGCCAAGTCTCTTCCTTCCTTTAGACATGATTTTTGATCTGTAAAATAAAGATTATAACTATGTTCATCTCCATGGTCTTATAGCCTAATCATATGTGCTTTGTCTTTTTGGGGGAATTCATTTTCCCCGAGGTATAATATTTCATTCAGTTTTAATGTTTCACTCAGTAGTTATAGTTTATTCATTCTGAAGTGAAACACTACATATTATTATGAATTGAAATATAAAAGAATTTCAGAATACTTCAATTTTAAAGAAAACCTTGTGGGTCACAGGTAGGTTTTTGGCAAATTACTTTTGTAAAAATAAATCATTTTATTGGGGGCTCTTATAGCTCTTATAACAACTCATACATTAATTGTATCAAGCACATTCGTATATATGCTGCTATCATCATTTCCAAAACATTATCTTTCTACTTGAGCCCTTGGTATCAGCTCCTCCTTTGCTTTTGGATACATCTTTAAAGAAGAACAAAACCAGAATCGCTGCATGTGTTATAACACTGTATGGTACATACAGTCCATAGATTCATTTTTGCCTGATTTTTCAGGGGGTGGGGGGTGGGGGAACTACAACAATGAAAAGGCATTTGTAAATGACTCTCAGTTTTAACTCCGTTGAAATATTTAAGCAACATCCCATTGATGTTCTTTTGTTTCATATATTCTGGAAATTTTTCTCTATTACCACATTGTATTTCTTACTAGTAGATCTCTACATCATCAGATCCAAACCTATATCGAACCCCAAACCTTTAATGCATGAAAATGTTAAATAAACCCTGCAAGTCATAAGCAAAAACTATGAAAACTTTCCTGTTTATTTGAACATAAAAAACACTTGTTTCTCTTGTAAAAGAACTCTATAAGAATAAAAGACACCAGGGTTTCACATAAAAAATTATTTCATGGTATAGTCACCAAAGTAATCAAAGAAGTCTATTCAAGAAATATAATACCTACAGGGAGCTTCTGGTATCTATTCATGGTTACTGTTCATAAGCAGTAAGTGTTTATTCTTTTAAGGAATCCATTTAACACTAACAAAACGGCAACTTGAAAGACTCTAATTCAAATAAAACTACCTTTTAAAAATTCCTCAGGTGTGCTATTGTCCATTTTCAGAAGATCTGGTGGCTTGACTTGCAAACCTTTCAACATACTGCATAATATGGTCACTTGTTACAATGATAAGAAAGTCTTGTAATCATAGAGTTAGACGATGCCAATTAGATGGAAACCCCACTGGACTAGTTGGTCATGTAATGCTGAGATTCTTAAAAAAAAAAAGAAAAGGAGGTTATAGGTGATGGCTTGACACAATGGGAAGTAATTCCAGGCTAATACAAATACATTATAAGAGATTTGAAGATTAAGAATAGAATTTGTCTATCGTCTTAATATGTCTCAATAAATATTGTACATCAGTAAAAGTATTATTTTAATAGAACAAAGACATAAGTTCAAGATCAGAAGAAAACTTAGTGAAACAATACAGCAAATAACCACCATGGCTATTTTATGTTTATATTGGAATCTTGTAGCTTTCTGAATTAGTTTCACTGGCCCATTATATTATGCTAAAATCTCCTGCTGATAAGAAAATGATCAGATATACTGTTTTGAAACATTCTGAGTAATTTAAATATTCAGTTATATATGTAATGTTTACTCAGTTATTTAAATCCATTGAAATTAATTAAATGAGTATATTTAATTGAATGTTACACACAATGATTTATTTTTAAATTAATTTAATTTATACTCTAATGGAAATTTACACTTTTCTGTAAGCTTTTGATCAATAGAGACTCTTGAAAGTAGTGACTGAGTTTAACAAAAATGATAAAAAGAGAAGAATAAACCATATAAAATGAATTTGTGATTGAATTTAGTTGACATTTTAAACATTATTTCAAATAAACATATTATTCATTTTAAAAAATACTTGTAAATACATATAACAAATTAAATTTTTCGTATATGTTATTTTTTAGCATATTTTAATTAAAATGTATATATGGGGGAAATTATAGTGCTATGAGATAATAGTAAATGAAGTCTACAAATAATATGACTAATAGGAACAATCACATTGAAAATGATTCAACATTCTTTATATTTTCTTGCCTCTCATGGAAACACTATTATTTGCTTTCTGTGACAAGAAATTTTATTTTTTTCAAGCTTTTAAAAATAGCTAATTTATAAATTGAAAATCAGCCACACGTAAAATTCAATGTGCTAGTCTAATACATTCCTGATTACATTAATACATTAAGGGACCCCTATTCAAGGTACAGAAATATGCCACTATATATATATGGAACTTGAAAACATCCTGCCAAGGGCAATAAGTCAATTGAAAAAGACAAAGACTGTATGATCTTATTTATATGAAATAGGCAAATGCATAGAAACTAAAGTTTATTAGTTACAAGGACTGTGAGGGGAGAGGAAAGAGAAAGGAAGAGTGACCCTTTAGAAGGGATATATATTAATCATAGTGAAATAAGTCAGAAAAGGATAGTGATAATAGTTGTACAACATGAAAATGTAGTTAGTTATAAACGTTTGGTAACAATTTCTTTTAGAATAATTAATATCAGACTAGTCCCAAAGAACTGGAGATTAAAGATTTCCTGATTGCCCAAATCTTCCAAGATGTTATTCTGCACCATTTTCCCTCAACTCCTCCATTGAATATATTCTTTCATGTCCCTGGGTGTTCCGATTAACTGTAATGCCTTACAGAAACTCACAAACTTTAAGGAAATGTTTCAGGTGGTGTTGGGTGCTGTTCAGTCTTCATATCAAAAGTTGAACAGAGGTGAGCCAAATTCAAGGTTCAGAACCAGAAGCTGAAAATGTCAAAAAGTCATAGCAGGTATTCTTGCTTCTACCAATGCACAGTCATAAAATATAGGCATGGTTTTCCAGGACATGTGATGTGTGAAATAACTGTAGTGTCATGCCAACATATATACTCTATTCAAGGAAAACAAAGGAGATGTCTTAAACTTTAAGACTTAAACCATAATCTCGAGTAAAGCAGTCTTTAAAATGACCTCAAGGAAACAGAGTATGACTTAGTTCACACCTTTGACTAAGGCAGAATCGAAAAATGATCTGAAAGAAAAAAATGTGACTTGATTTACACCCTTTATTGAAGTCATGTTTTAATCCCACCCTAATCTTGTCCATTAGTATAGTAGAGAACACTCTTCAAAAGGGGATTATGGTCACTGGCATAGCATCAAGAATTATAATATATCCCATAAAGAATTATGACTAGAAGGATCATATTATTTGAATACAATTGAACTTGTAGAAATTTTTAAATAAGCACATGTTTTAGCATAATAATTTGAATCACAATAAAATGTAATTTCAAAAACCCAATTTGGTTTATAATTAATTATGGAATCTAATTCTTTCAACTGCTATATTTCTTTTTTATGTTCTGAATTCACACAAAATACAATTTTCCTTGTAACTGAAAGAAATCTACATATTTTTTCATTTATTTACAAAATACTTCCAAGACGGTCTCAACATCACTTTGACTACTACTGGAATAATGTCAGTATAGCTGACTGCATAGAGATTAGAAACCATTAGAAACTCTAGGAGAAAGTTTGAAAAGCAAGAAACGTTACCAAGGTTGGACTCTATCCAAGCATTTGACAGAGAATCCTTTTTTCTTGTCAGGCATATCATGGATGTGTTTCTTTAAAACAGATTTAATGGCACTTCATCCACATATTGGACAAGTTAAGTGTTCAAACATATCAAGAAGAGTTCTATAATCTTAACCACATTTAATTTTAGAACATTTTATTTTTACCTGTTCTCATTGTTATTCACGTAACTTTTATTCAATTATACCAAAAATATATACAATAAAACATTCACTAATTTGAAGAAAGCTGATTGTTCCTGGCTATTAAAAGATATAGTGTCTGGGGTCTTAATGCTTGAAGATAAACAAGTGGTCATCTAGCAGGGAAGCAGCAAAGCCCATGATAACATCAATATTTTTTCCAAAGACATAGAATTTAAGATATTTAAGATATTGTTGAGATGAAGGATTTATGTGAGTATCTTCCAACTGAGAGCTGAAATCCATGAATTGTTGCTTTGTACAGATTGATTTCTTCATTGATTGAGCATTGTTCACACTGAGCTTGGAGATTAGTACCAGGGAAAATTTTTCCTATATCAGGTCTTTCAAGTGTATACCATTGCCTAATAGATTTACACTTGTCATATTAATGCAAGGGGAACATAGAGGTATTAATTATATGGTAGTTCTGGATCTCCTTTCATTGGACACACTATATGCCAGGGGTCCTCCCCCCAAGGTCCAATGACCATCATTCTCACAGTCTTGGGGTGGCAACCTTTTGTGTCCTCTCCCATTAGAGCACTTAAGTCCTTAGTCCAAGGCTATGGGTCATTTTTAGGTAGGGCTCAGTTCATTTGAGATGGTAACCCTTCATAGGAATAGAAAGCCTCATATTTCTCCCAGGATCATTGAATAGAGAGGTAAAAATTCCTGCCCATAGACAGAGTACATCACAAAGTAAATTAATGCAGTTATGTTGTTGTTAGGTGCCAGTGAGTCAGCTTCAATTCATAGCAAACCTATGCTCAATAGAACTAAACAATGCCTGGTCCTGTGACCTCCTCACAATTGTTCCTGTGCTTGAGCTCCTAGTCGCAGCCATGTTTTCAATCCATCTCATTGAGGGCTTTTCTTTGTTTTTGCTGCCTCTCTACAAGGCATGATGCCATTCTCCAGGGATGGGTCTCTTCTGACAACATGTACAAAGTGTGTGAGATGAAGTCTCATCATCCTAGCCTCTAAGGAGCACTCTTCTTATGTGTCTACTTCTTCCAAGACATATATTGCTTGCCATTTTATCAGACCATGGTACTCTCAGACACATAAATGCAGATATATAAAATTTAGTATCTTATAATTAGTTTTGCCTTTTAACCCATTTCTAATTTGTTCTATTCTTAAAATTATTTTCTTCTTCTTTTGGATTGAAAAAGAAAAGTAACCAATGTCACTGAACAGGTTTTATAGAAATTATTAAATGAAAACCCAATTTGTTGTGTAAACTTTTACAGAGAACACAATGAAATTTTATTTTTTTTTAAAAATGTATACTGTAGTTTCTTCATGTATCTTCAACCTATGTCTATATAATTCTGAAGAAAGTGTGTACATATTCTTAACCCTTCCCCAAAGAAGTCTTTATCCTTTTATTTACGCTACATCAAAATAGCATTTTTAACATCCTTGATGACTCAAATGATGTTCTTCTTCAGTGTTGCTAAAATTTTTTGGACAAGAAAAAAAAGATCTGAAGGGTAAAGAGCAGGACTGTAGTGTGGACTCTGTATGGTTTCCCAATGAAATCCTTATAGGACTTCCCGTGTTACTCTCAAAGAATAAAAGGGTGCATTGTCACAAGGAGAAAAGAAATAACTTACTGGTCTTTTTTATGCACCAATGCATTTTCCATTTTATTTTTGTTTTTAACCATTTTATTGACATATAATTCACATATCATATAAATGATTGGTTCAAATGCATAAGAGTTATATAATCATTGCCACCATCAATTTTAAAACATTATCTTCATTCTTACATCCATTAATATTAGTATCTCCTGTCCTTCGATCTCTCCATTGATCCAGTGGTTGTCTTTATAGGTTGACCTATCCTGGATTTCATGTAAAGAAAATCACAGTAGGAAGAAGAAAAACCCCACAACAGTAAAATAAGACACAGAGAAATATCATTCCCAAAGAAAGTAGAAATAGGTAATAAAAGCTAGGGTAAGAGGGTCAGAAGGGAAAACAACTGGTAAGATGTTAAATTTAAAGCAAATTTATCTGCAATACGTAATCCATTTTCTAATTCACCCTGTCTGGAAACAAAATTGTTCACATCCTGTCCAATGGTCTGAGGTAATTTAACAGAGGTTTAATCCACATGGGGACTCTGAAAATGGATTTTGACCTTCATTTTCATCCTTATACTTCTGAAAATTGGGTGTTCAGAATTCATGCTCTAATGTCATTCCTTAATCTGATCTTGGCTTTTCCCATTTGAAATCCTGAGGTCACATGAGCTGGTGAGCCTCTTCAGTGTGGATTTATCTGTCAACTCACTTAGATAGCTGCTTATTTAAGGCATGCCTTTAAGATAACAGATACTATACTTTCTGATAGCTGGACACCATATGATTTCTTCACCACACTTTGCTCTATTACACATATGATCACTTCATGAGGACAAGAGTAGAACTAGGCCAAAGCATAACAATGATTTGTTCCTAGATTAGAGTTGATATTAAGAGCAACTTCAAAATCCATTCATATATCTAATATATATATATATCCTTAGCTTACTTTAGAGGCAGCATCATCAGGTCCTTGAAAAATACTATGAGTCACATAAGGGGACATTTGTTAATTCTATTAATAATATCCTTAATTTGGCTAATGTTATAGAATTTAAAATATTAGCGTGGAAAAGAATATGCACATGTATATGAAAACTTACTAGATGAAGATATGTAGTGTTCATCTATGCAGATTGAAATTTAAGTGACATAACAAATGTTTAAAAAACAGTATGTGTTAGACATAATGCCCAAAATGTTAATAGAATTTGTTACCTAAGGTAGAACTTTGCTTGCAGAACTAATAAATATCATGCATAGCAAACAGGCAAATGGCAAATGCATTTGGTCTTAGGTTTTCACTTCTTAGGCAATCTAAAAAGGAAGATTTTTGACCCAGAACCCAAAGTCCAGGATGTTGGAATACCAGTCATCTGCTTCCTCCAATGCCAGCGTGCTTCAGCTTTAAGTCCAAGAAGTGTTCAGTCCCTTTAATAACACCATTATAGGATAATCTATTAAATTGGGGTAACTGTGGGACACTGTTGGATAGCAGGACTTATTTGGTCTTTACCATTTCTTGCTAAATTTCAAAATGACACTATCTGAGGATGAACCATCTCAGAAGAAGTGTTTATTTAGCTGTACAAATAAATAGTTCATAAACATTATACAGTCACTGTGTTGGGCCAGGTTGACTAGAGCAACAAATCCAATGACACTGATTATAGGTATCAGAAGAAAGTTTATATCAAGAAGTGATTATATATCAAGAAAGCATCCCAGCCCAGTCTGCCTCAAGTCCATAAGTCTGATTCTGGTCCATAAATCCTTCTTCAGACTGACCAGCCACATGCAATGACATAGAATGGAGGAAGATCACAGGCTGGTGGGTATAGAGTCATGTGGATCCAAGGTCTGTAGAAACATGGCACTCTCAGAGTGGCTAACAAGCAGCAACATGAAGGAGAACAGAGATGGTGAGCCCCAGGGATCCTGCTTATAAGAAGGCCACACACACACAAGGACATAGCCTCATCCTTTGACCCAATTAAGAAATTTGACTCCACCCCTAGCCAGGAATGTCTAATTGACCTAAAGTCACATCTCACCATTGCTTGGGAGAACATATTAAATTATTACATTACCCGAGAGCAAGTACCAGGGTCTGTTTGGGTGTTTATAGAGTGGTCTCATATCTTTGTCTTTTTCTGATTGACTAACTTCAAATAGCACAATATTTTCCAGGCCCATCCATTTCTTGACATACTTTGTGATTTCTTCAATGCTTTTTGGAGATGCATAATATTCCATTATGTGTGTGTATCAAAGTTTCTTTATCCAATCTTCTACTGATGCTTTTGGATTGTTTCCAAGTTCTTGCTATTGGGAACAGTGCTGCAATGAACATGAGAAAGAATATATTTGTTACTTTTTAATTTGTTAATTTTAATTCTTTAGGCATTGCTGGATCATATGGAATTTCTATTATCAGTTGTTTGAAATGTCACCATATGACATTCCACAGTAGTTGTACATATTTACAAACCCACCAGCAGTTGATAAGAGTTCCAGTCTCTCCACGCCCTCTCCAGAATTTGTTGTTTTCTGCTTTTTTGAACTGAGTTATCATTGTCAGTGTCAGGTGATATTTCATTGTTGCTTGGATTTGCATCTCCTAGGTATCTAATGATCATGAACATTTTCTTCATGTCATGATTGTCTCTTTTGATGAACTGTCTACTCATGTTTTTTGCTCACTTTTTAGTTATTATTTTTCTTATTGAAGTATTATAAATTCTATAGATTTTAGAAATTAGTCCCTGTCTATTGTTGCATTGTTAAAGATTTTTTTCCCAGTCTGTTGGCTCTCTTTTGATGAAGACGTTTGATGCACATAAGCTTTTATATTTAATAGGTCCCTTGTGTGGCTCCTATTTGCAGGGGAAATGCTTTATCTTTTTCCATGTTAAATAGATGTTGGCCATTAGTTTTTCATTTTCTTTTTTCTTGTATGGAAAGTCCCTTATTTATTTCTAAGATTGAGGAATAGTTTTGCTGGATGTAAGATTCTTGGTTGGCAGGTTTTCATTTAGAACTTTACATATATCAGTCTATATCTTCTTACATGCCTGGTTTCTGCTGAGAAATCTGAACTATTCTTAAAGGTTTTACTTTACAGGTGACTTTTATACCCTTAGCTAGTTTCAGAATTTTCTAATTTTACTTTATATTGAAAAGATTGATTATGATATACCTCGAAGTTCTTTTGGGGACTATCTGTGTTCAGTTCTCTCAGTTTCTTGAATAGTTGTTTTCTCTTCCTTTAAGGTGTTGAGGAAGTTTTTTTCTTGTACTATCCTCTCTGTAATTTTTTTGTTTCTTTTTGCTCTGGGATCCTAATAAGGTTTATGTTGTTCCTCTAGATGTGTCTCATATCACGTATAGGCTTTCATCATATTCCTTTGATTTTTTGTTTGCTTATGCTCATTGTTTGTATTTGAGGTTCATTAATTTGGTTCTCTTTTTCTTTTCTTCTATTACTCAGCTCTATTGCCCTATTGTCTATCTCTGTTATTCCATTATGTATATTCTGAAGTTCCATTTGGTGTAAGAGTTCTAGTTTTTCAGTTCATTTCCTCAATAGGTATCTATACACCATTCTCCTAAATTCTGGGAGGGGGATCCAGGCAGAGATCACACCTGGGCTGCTTGTGAATCCAAGTCCATCTGAACCAAGTGGGCTGGGAAACTAAACCAGACTGATCTGAGCCAGGCAGGATGGACTTGGATTTATAAGCCAAGCTGAGCTGAGTAGATGGGAGTTGTGACTCGGGGTAATCCCAGGATATGGAGGGACACTGGAGTGACCCTGGCCTTTGATCAGTGGCAATAGAAATATATGGGGACAGAGGAGCTGAGATTGTTCACAGCAGGCAACAACAGATAGCAGAGCCTGCCAGCCTGCATAAGATGCCTTCTTCCTCTTCCTTTGCCCATTCCCACAGATTCTGAACTTTGCAGACTTAGTCTCCTTGGCTTGGGGGCTGTTCTTCTGCGTTCTGGGGAGTCTCAGTTTACCCTCTCACAAACTTTTCCCCGGTCTTTTTTGAGGAGATTTTCCTGAGCTTGAAAATTTGCGGGTATCCTCCTAAAAGCCTCCATTTTCCATTTTCTTAAAACTTATTCATAGTAAGCCCTGTGATTCCCCCGTGTTCTTCAAGAAAATCTAGTGATTACTCTTTTACATCCCCAAATACAGTTGTCATAACCTTCTGATCTCACTTCTCTTCCTTGAACTGAATTGGTCCAGAATACCCCCTAAGAATTCACTGTTTGTATTAGGCTCTTTTTTTTAAGACGCCCTAACTAAAACAAGTGTTTTACTGAGAGAACTGATCACAGAGACGCTGAAATATGTCTTGTTTGGAATAAACTCAGGCATGCATGAACTGAAATCCTAGTAGCAACACATTTTACTTATCTTCAAAAAAGCCGTTGCCCTCAAATGAATTCCAAATCATTGTGATCCTATAGCATACAGTAAAATTGTTCCATAGGGTTCCCAAGGCTATTAATCTTTATGATGGCATACTGCCACATATTTCTCCCTCTGAGTTACTCGTGGATTTAAACCATTGACCTTTTGGTAATCAGCTGAGCACTTCAATCTCTGTGCCACTAGGATTCTCTGATAGATGATGTACCAAGATATTGGTATAGATAGTGTAGCGGTTGCATCTACATCTTATCCCTCTCTGTGAAATATCACATAAGAGTCAGATCAAATAGATCAAAGAGGATAAGTATAGCTCACCATCTACCATAAAATCTCAATTGTTTTAGCAAATGTGTAGTAAAATCAGAGGGAAAAAAGTGGTTATCAAACAGATCTTGGTATAGGAGAATGTCAAAAGAGTTGATAAATATGCTATGAAAATTATGGGGTTACAATTACAGCAGGCAAAGATGATCAAAAGTTCGATGAGTCCAATAGCCATCTAATACAATGACCGATATTAAGTCCTTACAGGGATGGAACAGGCCAGTCTCTATGAACTTTTAAAAAGGAATCACTGAGTTGCCATTCTTAGACAGTGACTTACACTGAGGCGAAGATATTGGAAGTCAATTCAAAATTAAAGTACCCGAAATAAAAACTTTAAAGAAAGAGGGTTTTAATAAAAGTGGGAGAAGGGAAGAAAGACTACACATATCCACAAACCCTTGGGGGTGGGGGGTGGGGCGACAGAGCTTCTGAGAACAAAAGTAAAATATACCTTTAACTATGTCTTCTTCTAAAACTGTACAAAATGTAATTTTACATAAAATAAGCTACCAGGATTAAATAGCAAAATTTAATCTCAAGATCAAATATCAATGAAACGTTTTTATGAGAAACGGAAACAAATCAAACTTCTACAGGCAACGAAAGCACACCAAAAATGCATGCGCACATAATAGATAATTAGTGAAACCATCACATTATAATGAGATAGCAAACATTAATAAAATAATACAAGGTAAAAAAGAAAACATGCCTCAAAATTACCAAACTTTTCTTATGAGGCAATGAAATTTAAAATTTTAAACCTACCTCAGAAATAATGTATATATAAGATACATCACAATAGTAAACATAAGAAAAGTAACAAATACTGAGCATTGGAAAAGAAGATCACATATATGGATAATAGTATTCAGTGAAAAATTCAAGACCAGAGAGCAGAACTAATACTAGACCACACATTAAACAAACAGAAAACGCTTTAAAAATTTAGATTTGAAACTACATATTGAAGACATATGTATAGTTTATTACTATAGTTAGATTAATAGTATAGTTATAGTGCTTATATATAATGTTATAGTTATAATTATATTTTCACACATCTGAGAATACTTGCCTAGAACAACCAAACCATTGAAGATTTTTTGAAATTATTATACATTAATAAATGGAAAAAATGAAATGAAAATGTAATACATAACTGGGATCCTTATGTGGATGATAATCATGTTACAATACATGATTGTCAGACTTTCAAATAAATTCTTAATCCAACTTTTGAATAGAGTAATATGTTTTAAGTAATCAAGGCAGTAAATGTTTAGAAAAGGAATTAATATTTAGCATAATTGATTTTCAAATATAATAGTAACAACTGGTAATCAAAATGAGAGGACTTGAGGATATGTGTGTGTGTATTGTAGCAAAATTATTTTCATTTTCACATTTTTGTGGTATTATAATGAAATGAATAATCATGGGGTGTTCTCTTTCTAGCATCCCTTGAGTTCATAAAATGTGACAATCAAGATTCACAGTATGGGGCAAAGAAGAGAAATATTAAGAATAAAAAGAATGAAGATGAAATTTTTGAGTTTGCCAAATTGACAATAACCGTAGAAAAATATAATATTTCTGAAATCATGAATTAACTATTAAGATGAAAACTGAAAGTCTAAGATTGTAAGTACATTACTATAGTGTTAATCATAACATTATTCTGATAGCCACATCACAATTAGAACAATAAATCTGTAACCACATCTAGACCACTGTAACTGTAAAATTTTATAACTATAAAAATAGTTCTATAATTATAACATGAACCTATAACTAGAACGATCAATATATAACTAGAGCTATGACCTTAACACAAAAATACCTCCTTGAAACTGTAATATTATAACTATAACCCTTTAAAAATAAAACCTCACTGTCATTCATTTGATTCTGACTCAAAGTAACCCTATCAAACTCAAACTTAAGCTCACTGTCATGGAGTAATTTCTGACTCATAGTGACCTTATAGGACCTTATATGCCCCGGTGGGTTTCTGGAACTGTAAATCAATACAGAAGTAGAAAGCCTCATTTTTCTCCCTTGGAGAGGCTGGCAGTTTCTAGTTGCTGACTTCATGGTTTTCAATCCGAGTAACCCCTATGCTATCTGTGACCCTATAGGACACAGTAATAGTCCCCCTGTGGGTTTCCAAGACTGTAGCTGTTTATGGCAGTAGCCTTGTCTTTATCCCATGGAGCAGCTGGTGGGTTTGAACTGCTGACTTTGTGGTTAAATACCAAATGCATAATCACCATGCCACTTGGGCTCCCCACATCTATATCTACATAATTATAAAAATAATCAGATATAGCCATAAAATAATTACTATAACATTAGACTATAGCAATAACAGCATAAATCTAGCAGTATAGCTATAGTATTATAACAAGAACTTTTGAACGATAACTAATGACATATCCATAATGACATTATTATAGCTAAAACTACAGCTTTATAACTCTAACTCTACAAAATGACTATAGAAAATATATTACTATAAAACTATACTGTACTTATGTGTCCCTAACTAGAGTGAAGAATCAACAGCGAGAAAAAAAAGCACTATAAGTAGTTTTTGTATGTGCAGAAATAACCAGATTTAAAATAAATATAAAGCTATAATATAATCAGTATAAGTATATAAATATAACATTATAACAATAGCACTAGCATTATAAATATAACATTAGTATATCTATACCAATAACACTATAATACTATACTTACAGTACTGTACATGCTATTACAAGCTGACACTAAAATATACTGTTGATACTATAACAATATTATGTATCATACCTGTAATCACTAACACTAATACTAGATCTACCACTGTAACTATAACTCATAATTTTCCTATGAATTTACAAATATGACTAATACCCCTAAATCACAATACTGTATCTCTAAACCTATTATAAACATAACTGTATATCTACATGTGTAAATGAAAAAACATTTAACTATAACATTGTAACTATACCACTCTATTTATAATACTATCACTATGATGACTAAAGTCACTAGTTATCACCTAACACTGAAAATAGCAAAGAACTACAACTATAACTATTGGATTAAATTATATTGCTTTACTATACCTATAGCAAGACAAGCATAATTTAACTATAGTTTCATATCTATAACTTAATAAGAATAATTTGTAGTAAAAATATAGTACCAAAACAATACTGTACACTTATGACTATTATACTGTAATTATAATTTTATATAATTTTATACTGTAACTATGTTTCTATATAACTGTACCACTGTTGCTATAAACAAAACACTATAACTATATCCACACTGCTATGACTATAACATCTCTAAAGTTGTAATACTGTCACTATAACAATATTTTAACACTATAACAATGTGGCTCTGCTATGACTCACAATTGACTTGATGGCAGTTGATTTGAACCCTGGAACTACCATCGTCACTATAACTGTAATATAATACATATAACTATTCATATTATACCACAACAGTAAAATATGTAACACTAGCATTGTAGCTATATCACCAATACATAAATATGGATCAATATAATATTACTATATCACTATAACTATAATTATATAACTATATTGATAGAACTATAACAATATATATTTATATTACCTATATATAAATAAACTGTAAACACAAATCCACTACCATTGAGTAAATGCTGACTCATAGCGACCCCACTGCGGATTTCTGAGACTGTCAGTCTTTGTGGAAATAGAAAGATTATTCTTTCTTCCATGGAGTTGCTGATGGTTTCAAAATGCCCACCATGCAGATTGCAGCCCAATGCTTAACAATTATGCCACCAGGACTATAGGTTAAAAAAAATATCTATAACTCTAAACCTATAACTTTACAAATATAATTATAACTCTGACTATTAATATCATTATATATGTATAATCATGATGTAATTATTATTTAACACTGAAATATAATTTTAGCATGGACACATAGTTCTGCTGTTGTTAATTACTGTAAAATTGGTCCCTGATTCATGTTGACGCCATGCCCAGCCACATGCCATTTCTATGATCACTTGTGAATTGGACAACTGTAATTCATATATTTTCACTAAGTGATTTTCAAAAGAGATTACCAGGCCTTTCTATCTAAAACATAGTTTTAGTTTTATGGTTATACAACTATACTTATAATGCTATACCTACATTGCTAAAGTTATAGTTTAGTGCTATAGATATAGTTAACATTTTAAATACAGCTACAATTATAACACTATCATTGTAATTATAATAAATAGTTACAAATATAGCATAACTATAGCATCTATAACTATGTATAGTACTAACATTATAGGTATATTTCAACACTATAATCATAACACTCAACAATAATACTATCATTATAGCAATAATTATTGTATTATAATGATGGTAACCACTATATTTATAACATTAGTACCGTAACAGTACATGATGACTATAATGATAGCCCTGTGCCTAAAATAGTAGTGCTATTATTCTGATGTGCTAAATATAACTAGAAACTTTTTACTATAGATCTTGAAATATAGTACTACAAAACCATAACCTCCTAACTATAATTCCAGTTTTACAACTATTATCTTTAGAAGCATAATCATATAACTGAAGTAATACTCCAGAACACTTAACAAGGACCCTGGTGGTACAGTGGTTAAGCACTTTGCTGTTAACCAAAATGTCAGCAGTTCAAATCTACCCAGACACTCTAAGGAAGAAAGATGTAAGATGTAGCAATATGCTTCCATAAAGATTTACAGCTTTAAGAGCTACTATGCCCTATAGAGTTACTATGACTCAGAATCAATTCAATGGCAACAAATTCTATACCACTAACATAATTATAAAAATATAGCTATAATTATAACAGTATAACTATAAAAACAATTATAACTAAAGCTATCACTATAATAGAATAAACTATACTGCTATAACTAGAATACCATCACTAGAGCACTGACACTAAAACAATATGATAAACTAAAACTATAGCATAACTTTAACTATAAACATGCAATATAACTTTAACACAGTAAGAATAACTGTAAAACCAAAATATAACTGTGACAATAATACTAAAACCACAAAACTTTAACAATAACCATGACTCTATAACTATTACCATGTAACTGTAGCTACAATTCTAGAACTAAGTCATAAAATTGTAACTATAACAATGTAACTGCAATATAACAATTTAGCTATAACATCATCACTATACCATTACCACATAAGTTCAATACTACTACCATAACAGTAGCACAATAAATGTAATACTAACATTATAACTATAATAGTAACGTTATTTCCACAACAATGACACCATAAGTATGACAGTACCACTATAATACACCTGTTTACTATTAACATTTACTGTAACACTGTTCCTCCTGTTGTTACCTGCCTTCAAGTCAACTTCTGACACATGGCAATTCCATATGCAATGGGATAAGACCCCTGTGATCTATAGGGTTTTCATTGGTGATTTATTTTGCAGTAAATTGCCAAGCCTTTCTTCCTCATCACTATAAGCTTAACTACATAGTATTATACTATAACTCTAGCAGTATAGGAATAGCATTAGTGTTTATCGTCATATAGTTTAAAGTTATAAAACCAAATTTACAATTGTAAATATGTGTTATTGTCACTGTTGCTGCTGTTATTAGATGTCACTGAGTTGGTTCCAACCAATAACGACCAATGCAAAATACAATGACACACTGCCCGGTCCTGGGCCATCCTCACAATTGTTCCTATGTTTGAGCCTATTGCTGCAGTCACGGTATCAATCCATCTTATTGAATGTCTTCCTCTTTTTCACTGTCCCGCTTCTTTAGCAAGCATAATGTCCTTTTCCAGGGACTGATTTCTCCTGAGAACATGTCCAAAGTATGTGAGCCTATCCTTGCCTCTAAGGAACACTCTTGCCTTATGCCTTCCATGACAGATTTGTTTGTTCTTCTGGCAGTCCATTTTACTTCCAATATTCTTTGCCATCACCAAATTTTAAACACATGGATTCTTCTTCAGTCTTTTTAAATCAATGTCCAACATTCAAATGCAAATGAGGTAATTAAAAATACTCTGGTTTGTCAGACACACTTTAGTCCCCGAAGTAACATCCCTGCTTTTGAAACACTCTAAAGCAGTCTTGTGCAGCAGATTTGCCCAATGCAAGGTGTCATGTGATTTCTTGACTGCTGCAACTATGAGCATTACTTTTTGATCAATGCCATAGTATTGTTTTATAGCATAAGATATAAAATATTTAAGGGTCAATACTGATATAAATGGTTGACTAAATAAATAAATGAGGGAGGCTACACAAATCTCTCATAAAAAGAATGTCAAATAACATGTCAATATTTGTTCCTCAGAGGGTGAAATTTGCTCCTACTGCTTATTTATGAACTGTTAATGACTATTAATGACTCCCCATTAATGAATTCCTGCCAAAGAGTACAGAAAGAAACTTCCCTTCAAAAAAGTTGAAAGGACAAAAAGAGTAATGGTACCTGACTAACAGCAACTCAGCTAGATGCTCATAGTTAGCATCAATAGTGATAAGCCATGTGCATACCATGGACCCCCCGGCATGTGATAATATGGATATGTCAACACTGAGTTATTGCTCTCAAAACTAATAAATTCTAACATTTAGCAAGGGGGTTGATTTCAACTCATGGCAACAGCACATATTACAGAGTAGAACTGCTCCATAGAGTTTTCATGGCTGCAATATTAACAGACACAAATAACTATGCTTTTCATTCACAGTGTCAATGAATGGGTTTGAATTGCCAACCTTAAGATTTGTAGTCAAGAGAAAACTGCTTGTCCCACTTAGGAACTTACAAACCAGAATTTCAGGCTTAACATGAGAAAACCATCAGACAAGCTCCAATTGACACTGCCAATTATAGCTGGCCAGTACTTCTTAAAGTGGTGTGGCTGTGTCTACACACACACAAGACTCATTCACTGCCATTAAGTTGATACCAACTTATAGTGGCTTTGTTGGACAGGGTAGAACTGCACTTGTAGGTTTCTGAGTCTGTAAGTCTTTACAAGAGTAGAAAGACTCATCTTTCTTCTGTGGAGGCTTGCTGTTTCGAACTGTTGATCTTGTATTTAGCAGCCCAATGAGTAACCCACTAAGGCACCATCTAGAAAAGTCATCAAAAACAAGAAAAGCTTGAAGAACTATCACAGTATCGAGAAGCTTAAGATGATATGATGAATAAATATTATATGGTACCATGAATGGGCTCTTCAGTACCTAAAGCATTACTAAAATATTTTAAGTAGCCAATGGTTATTTGTCAAATGATTATAAGAGAATGCCTACTTTATCTTTTGGGTGACTGTAATTGCCTGTGCTGAGCTTTTATCCTAAGTGTTGCTGGCAAAAATGACTTAGGTGTTTGAAATAGTTACATCACACTGATTGTAGATTTGTGTGGTTAAAATAAGCAGTAATCAGTTCCCTTTTTAACCCAAGGATTCAATACCTGTCACCGAGCAATAAGTTGTTTAGTTAACACCTAGAAGATTAGTGAAATGCATTTATGCAATCGGTGGATCAAAATGACTTTGATTTGTTTCTAAGTGTTATCAATGATTTTCAGTGTTATCACCACTTTCTTGCTAGATATTGATATTCATTAGCATTTTGGTTGAATTCCATAGCTTTTCATCATTTTCAGATTTGAAATCCACATAATTTCAGCTCTTATGTCTTGCCCTATCCATATTTAATTTTAATGTCCTATTCATTCCAAGGGAGTCCTGGTGGCATAGTGGTTACATATAGGTCTGCAGTTGGTAATCACCAGCAGGAGAAAAAGCGGGCTTTGTAATCTCATAACCAGTTACATGGGGGTGGGGGTGGGGGTGGGGGAAAGCACACTATGAGTCAGCATTGAGTCAATGGCAGTGAGTTTGGTTTATTTATTTCAAAGACCTCTTTCTTCTTGATTGTTGGCATCCTCGCCCTACTCTAAGATAATTGATAATTCCAGGAGAAATGGAAAGGTCTGACAGCTTCCAAATTCTCCATTGTTCTTCCTGACATTGATCTATTTTAGTGGTGATGAAAAGGGAGAAGAAAACAAACCACACTCACTACCACTGAGTCCATTCCAACTCATGGCATACCTATAAGACGCGGTAGAACTGCCTCTGTGAGTTTCCTAGATTAGTTCTTTATGGGAGTAGAAAGCCTCTTCTTCACCTGAAGAAGAAGAAGAAAATATATTGTCCTTTAAGGGGTTTACTGTGGCAACACTGCATGGATTTATTCCAAAGAAAATATGTTTAAGCGTGCCAAGTCCTCTCTATAATGCACTTGTCTCATTAATACTACCAGAAAAGGATATGTCTTTTGTGATGAAAAACAGCAGTTCTGAGAACAAAACTCAACTTCAGCCCATTGAGGATGTCAAAAGCCATTTTGGCATGGTGTCAATCTAAGAAAAAAGAATTATTAGACTTAGATGGAGAATATTTAAAGAAACAATAGGTTCACATTAGATATCACATTTTTATAACTTTAATAAATGTGTCTATGACTTTCTATCAATAACTTTTGTCTTCCCTTATAATACCATGTGGTTCTTTAGGTATTGTGGCCGTGTAAATATTCAAATAGCGATGGAAACGGTGGTCTCCATTTCTCACAGACACCCGTACTTCATAAGTGACTTTCTTTCATTCCGATTCCGTGAAAATAACCAGATGGGAACCAACTATTCTTTTTTTAAAAAAATCATTTTATTAGGGGCTCATACAACTCTTATCACAATCCATACACACATCAATTGTGTAAAACGCATTTGTACATTCATTGCCCTCATCATTCTCAAGACATTTCCTCTCCACTTAAACCCCCGACATTAGGTCCTCATTTTTCCCCTCCCTCCCCGCTCTCCCCTACCTCATGAGCCCTTGATAGTTTATAAATTGTTATTTTGTCATATCTTGCCCTGTCCTACGTCTCCCTTCACCCACTTTTCTGTTGTCCGTCCCCCAGGGAGGAGGTCACACATAGTTCCTTGTAATCGGTTCCCTCTTTCCTACCCACTCTCCCTCTAGCCTCCCAAGAAGTTATTTTGTGGGCTGTCATGGAGTAGGGGTCAGGGAACTGGTGCCTACGTTGAACTCAAAATAAACATCTGTCTATGAGTTTACATTTTAGTTCAAATGATCCAACATCGAAACATCTAGACAGCAGAAAATTAAATAAAGATATATTTAAGGGTTTTCAAATGTATGACTGAATCTCTGACATAACACAACAAAACTTTCTAAGAAAAGATGTTTATATACATTTTAGTTTTAAAATATTGTAAAAAATTCTCTACTAGAAGATGATAATATTTACAGATGTACAGCAGAGTAACTTCCACCATCACCTCCAATGAGGAGACTTCTCCCTCTCCATTGAACACATTGCTTACTATTAAGCATTCTGTCTTCCTGTTAACAGTGAACTCCTCAAAGAGGAGGAATAAAACAACGATATCTATATATTTAGCTGTAAATATGGGGTCAAAACATGTGATTAGTAAGAAATATTTGTTAAATATGTGTATTTTTTCAAAAATATACTGATCATTAAAATGATGGGAGTTGGCTTAATGTTGTCATCTTTATCCCTACGGTCACAGCGTTCGACTCTCAGACCAGGAGCAAGTATACTTAAGCAATGAAATTTTGTACATATAAAAAAGAAAGTAGAATTTAATGATATAATACATTTTACAGATAGGCATTAAGTAGTGACCAGTGGTGGCCTCCACTGTTGACCAGAGATCTCAAAATTACAATCAATAATATTGGAACTGCCACTTCACAGTTTAGATTTTAAAAAAACAAAGCAGGTTTACATCTTATAAAAATGAGCAACACAGAGCCACTACTTAAACACATCTTCTTCTTTTATGTGGTTGTAGCAAAATGAAGCATTTATTTTTCAATTTTAATCTGATTACATTATTACCTCAGCAGTTTCTTCCTCAGTCTCTTCACATTTCTCTACTTCATTTTTAAATCTAAATATTGATTGCAGTGTTTTAATCATACAAATGTATTTCTAAGGAGGCTGGTACATCAATTTTTTAATGTTCCTGATTTCCAGAGGACTATGAACTCATATGACGAAGATGTATTTGTTTCAATGAGTAATGAAACATGGTTACATATGAAAGTAAGCAATGTTCCCTGAAGTGGTGTCATAAGATCCCATTAAAACATCACTGAAGCATCATGTACTATTACTCTTTTGAACACAATGTAGACAATGGTAAAATAACTTATGGTTAACTACAATAAACAGAAGAGGTCAGCTAAGATCACTAATGGAGTCATTATGGTGGTGACTCCAAATTTTGTCATGTGAGACATTGGTTCATTCAAATTATCAATGGCCTAATATAAAAAACATTAAGGAATTAAATTACATAAAGCTAAAACATAAAGAATGACCTTTACTTTTCTTTAATATCCTTCCAGGAGTATCATTACTGTAACACTACCTTTTATTGAATTGTCCTTACACATTTTTTGAAGTGCTTTTATGAACTTCCAGCTTCCCTGTAAGCATTCCATAAGCAGTCTAATGTAGATTTAGCTCTAAATCAATCAATAAGAACTTAATAAACATTCATTTTATATCCAGGATTGCACTAGGTGCTCTGGGTGCTAAAGGAAGTATGAATATATATCCATAATCCATATTAATAGATGGTCATTTAAATTTTGTAACCAGTTGCCCATTTTCTATTATATCTAGGTTTAATTCAGTCAGAACAACTTTTGCTTCCAAACAAAAGCAAGTAATCTTTCATACTACTCAGATATATTTTTCAGGATACAATTACAGTGATACATTTAATGTAGGTCAAAATAGTTATACAAATACAAATATTAGAAAAATTATCATGAAAGTTAAGATATTATAATGGCTCAATTCAAGCAAGCTTATTATATTTTCCTAGTCAATACATATTCAGTAGAAATAAATACATATATAATTTAAGGAGAATTAAACATACTTACATAAAAGTCCATTAAAACTATATAATTAAAATATAAAACCTCTTGGTTCTGTAGGTATATATTGTTTCAATGTTTTAGAAATTTACTATGCAGCAGTTTTTAAAACATTACCATTAAATCTAATGATTTGTAAAATAATTTAAAATTCTTTTTAGTCTTAGTGGAACAACCAGATTGTGTACAAAGCCAATGCTTCATTCAAAAATTAATTTTAAATGAGCATATTTTTCACCAATTAAAAGTTAAGTGAATGAAAAAAAACAAAGAATGCCCTCCAGGACTCTCATGATCGCCACATGTCAGTATGGAGCACATGTTATTGTAGGCTACAGCAAACCACTGGTAAAATACTGTTGATATAAAAATTACAACATAGTTATGGCTGTATTTAGGAAAGGCACATTGTTTTGCCCTAAATTTTTAAAAGTACATCTATTTTTTTCATAATGGTGACTCCTGGCAACTTAAGATATATATCTTCATTTGTTCTATAAATTCCCTCTAGTGCACCCCACCACCTTAAAGAGGATATATTACTCCTAGAATTAATCATTTCACTCCATTTTCAATATTGCTTTTTATACAAATGACAACTTATCTTAAGTAATTATGCAATAAGCCATAAGTAACTGAAATATGAATGTTGCCCATTTGCCCCGCTGCTCTTCAGATCTGCTACATGATTGTTAATGCTCACAACAGTGTAGTAACTGGATTACAGATCATTAGTTACATGGTTATTATGTTTATAAACTGATATAAAATGAAAGTTCATGAAATAAACCCCAAACTAAGAGTTAACAAAGCATTTTGACACCATAATGTTGTTACTTTCTCTACATCCTCCACCTGAAAAAGGCTACAATCATGCTGTCAGAATGGCATGAAAAAGTTCCCATTGAAACTCTTCATTGTATTTCATAGAGGCTTCCAACTACTTTAGTTGAAGAAGCAAATGTCAGACCCATTTGTCTGTTTCTTCTGCCAAGATATCTTTTCACAACCACATCATAATATGCCCATTCCTTAACTATCAGCATTTATGCCTTATGCATCATAATTTTTGAGATAACTCTGACTCCTTACTACATCTGTGGTGATCCTATCTAAAGTAATAAGTGTATTCTCTGCCTTGTTTCACTACTGTGTGGGTCATTAGTTCTTAATGAACCATTCATAATGAGATTCGATGTCTCAAATCATTGTAATAAAGATCTACTTTTTAATAAATGGTGCTGAAAAAAGTAGGTAGATAGACTTTGGATAAAAGATAAAATCAAATCCATATTATATACAATATGTAAAATAAACTTCAAATGTATTATAAATATATATACATATATATTTATAAAGAAAGAAAAAGTACTACAAGAAAACATATAAATTATTGTTTAATCTTTATAGAGGAAAGTAATTTTTTAACCATGATTTGAAAATCAAAAAGCACTCATAGGAAAATATATATCTTTTAAGTTTAAAAAATGTTCATGGCAAATGCTATTAACAAAGTAAAATCAAAACAGCAAGGAGGAATAAAAGAATATCAACATATACCACAGACTAATGTCCTTAATATAGGAAATCTGAAAGATTGAGGAACAATAGATTGCATTATTAATAGATAAAAACGGGGAAATGACATGAACAGACAATTCACACACACACAAACATACACACATACACACACGCACACACACAGAAATGAGGACTAGTTTATCTGAAGAACTCTGAATAAGAGCAGTGAACCTTTTCAATGTTAGTACCAAAATTTTACAAACTATTACCACTGAGGGATGCTGAGTCAAGGACCATTGGATTTTTTAATTATTTCTTAAAATTACGTGTGACTTTTAGAAATTTCAGCCACAATGACTGACTCAGGAATGGATTTTGGGCCTTTCCATTTTGAATGTTGCGGTTTTACAACAGGCTGACTAGAGAAACAAATCCAGAGACACTCATATATGTGTAAGAGAGAGCTTTATATCAAGAAGCATTCATGCATCAATAAAGCATCCCAGCCAAGTCCAACTCAAGTGCACAAGTCTGGTACTAGTCCCTAGGTCCCTCTTCAAACTCACAAAGTCACATGCAATGACGCAGAATGCAGGAACATCACCAGCTGGTGGATCCAATGGTGGTGGACACATCTCCAGGGCCCAAGCAGATCACCACGTGGAGTCATCAGGAAGGTGAAGGCAGGGAGAGATGTGAGGGTCCCAGGACCATCCTTATAAGGAAGTCATGCCCTCAAAGACAGGCTAGACTCCATCCCTACACTTCAAGTTGACTACCACGACTAGGGCCCTTTTACAACTATTTCTGAAAATATAATGGGATATTATATTCTGTAATTCATGATGGCACACACTTTAGGAAAGATTCAAGATAAATGCAAAACAATTAGTCTACAGGAGTCTTAATAATGTCGCAGAGTCTCAATTCATTTAATTAGTAGTTTACCACTTTTTTATTTAGGACAATTTGGGATGAGTTCTGTAATTTATAACATAAACATTCTGTGATAGTTGAGATTTAGTGTTAACTTAACTGGGCCAGGATTCTCAGTGGTTTGACAGTTAATACCTAGTAATCGCCCTTTCAGAAGAGAGATGAGGCTTTCTACATCCATAAATAGTTACAGCCTCACTGTGGTAGTTACATAATCTGGTGTCCATTTGGGATTTGAGAAGATTAAGGGTGAAGGAGTGTAGTGTAGTCTGTTAATCGGGTTATAGCCAATGAGACCTCTCTGTGTAGGCATGGCCTTCTCCTGATAATTCTGGGAACTCCTGGATTTTCCTCCTTGGAGGTGAGAGATACTCTCTCTCTCTCTCTGCTCACTCCCTGAGAGATGCTCTACTGACAAGACAAATGGCGCTATGCTCTGGGAGCTGGAGAAGCCACATGGACCTACCCTGATGCCACCAGACCTCTGGAGCTGGAGAAGCCACGTAGAGACCCTTGCCAGCGCTGAAATGCTTATGCCACTGGATCCACAAGATTTCCAATCTACTGGCCAGTGATCCTCCTGCATTTGGCATCATTGCTGTTGCATGTGTTTAGTGAGTCTAATTGGCATCAGGCATTTGGGGTTAATATTGGACTTATGGATTTGATCTAAACTGGGCTGGGACATTTTCTCAATATTGAATTGTTCTTGTTATATAAACGTCTTTCTTATACATATATGAGTCTACCTGGATTTGTTTCTCTAGTCTATCCAGACTAACACACTCGCCAACCCACAGTGGCAGTTCTACTCTGTCCTATAAGTTTATTTTGAGTCAGAAGTCCCTGAATGACAGCGAGTTTAGTGTTTTGTTTTTGCTTTTTTTTTTTGGTCTAATCCCCCATGACTTGACCTAACACAACGTAATCACAGTCAAACTGTTGTAGATCTCCACAATGGGATTAAGATTAGAGCACAATGTAACACCCTTATTTGGATCATAGAACTGATGCAATTATTTGCCTCAGGGCTATAGCCTGATTCCAATAAAAGTGGACTTTGTGAGAAAGCTTGCTTGCTTTTGGCTGGGTCTGGATCCTGCATCTGGGGTGTAGACCTCCAGTTGTTTGTACTTGAACCAACACCTTGCTATATTGCGCCCCACCCCCACCCCCACCCCCGATCCTGGAAGCATTCAATGGCTTGTCATATGACCTGCTGACGTTGGCTTCATTTGTGTCTATAGCCACAACCCTGACTTCTAAGTTTAAATTCATTTGTCTCTGCAGGTACCAGCTTGTCATCTTCCTGTCAATGTTGGGTTGATCAGCCTCTGAAGCTACATGATTCAGGAGAACCCTCCAGTCCCACATCTCACTTGGAATCTGCCCAAATTGGTCTCACCAGATCTACAGCTGTATGAGCCATTTTCTTGATATGTCTTTCTATATATTCATATATAAGCTTCACTATTTTGCTTTTATAGAGACTCCAGAATAAGGTAGATCCCAAACCAATAGTTTGTTCATTTTATCACTATTGTTTATAAACACTTGCAGTGTTAAACTCATCCTACCTCTCTACAACTAGCAATTGATTGATGACATTAACATACAATATGAAATGATACACAGGCTGCAAAACACTAATGGAAAAATGGTTTTAAAAGCTAATGGAATTTTTCCTCCGAACTGTTGAAACCTCGTGTGTGTGTGTGTTAAATAAAAAAATTACGGGAAAATCATCGAACACTTTATTAAACCAAAAATCAAAACGTGAAACATGTGCCTCAACATGTCCTCCATCTAAGTCTGTACATACTCAAGGTGGTGTTTCTATGTCACTCTAACCACCTCTACAATGAATTCTGCACTCTTGGGTTTATATTATATATAAATAACAAGGGTTTTTTGTTTTTTAAAAAACGTAATCAAATTTCATTGTTATTACAGATCTTATTAAATACAAGACTAAACTTCTAAAAATCTTACCATAGTGAATGATGGGGGGAGTGCGGAGTGGAGATCCAAAGCTCATTAGTAGGCCACTGGAGATCCCCTTGCAGAGGAGTCTTGAGGAGGAGATGAGCCAGTCAGGGTGTGATGTAACAATGATGAGGGCAAGGTATGACAAAATACCCATTTATAAACTATCAAGGGCTCATGCGGGAGGGGGGAGCGGGGAGGGAGGGGAAAAATGAGGACCTAATGTCGGGGGTTTCAATGGAGAGAAAATGTTTTGAGAAACGATGTACAAATGCGCTTTACACAATTGATGTGTGTATGGATTGGGATAACAGTTGTATGAGCCCCTAATAAAATGTTAAAAAAAAAAAAGAATGAAAATAAAATAAAATAAAACTTCCTTGTAAAAAAAAAAAAGACTAAACTTCTGCTCCTTTGTGTGTGTTTTCTTTGTGCCTTTTTTAAAATTAAAAGATAATTTTACTGGGGGCTCTTACAACTCACAACAATCCATATATCAATTGTATCCAGCATATTTGTACATATGTTTCCATTATTCTTTTCTAGACATCTACTTTTTATTGAGCCCTTGATCTCAGCTCCTCTTTATTCTACACACACACACACCCGTGACCCTTTGATAAATTATAAATTATTATTATTTTCGTATTTTACACCAACCACTCTCTCCCTTCCCCCACAGTTTCTGTTGTTCTTCCCCCTGGAGGGGGGTGAGGTGGGGTGGCAATTATGTGTCCATCATTGTGGTGCTTCACTGAGCCCTGGTTGACTCATCTCTTCCCTGTGACCCCTCTGTGGGGGGATGTCCCATTGTCTACAGATTGTTTTTGGGTCTCTGCTCCCAACCCCCTCATTCTCAACAATATGATGTTTGTTTGTTTGTTTGTTTGTTTGGGATCTTCTGATGCCTGTTACCTGGTCCCAGCAATACCTCATGATGGCACAAGTTGGTCTGCTTCTTCCATGTGGGCTTGCTGCTTCTCTGCTAGATGGCTGCTTGTTTAATTCAAGCCTTTAAGACCCCAGATGCTATATCTTTTGATAGCCTGGCACCATCTGCTCTGGTCAACACATTTCTTATGCACACCTTTTGTCTTTAGTGATTGTGCTGGGAGGGTGAGCATCACAGAATGCCAGTTTTTAGAACAAAATGTTGTATTGAGCTAAACAGCAGTTTTTGAGCATCCTTGTGGGGCACAAATAATATTTCTCTTCAATGCTCTTTGAGTATGGGGAAGAAAAAGAAGTCTAAAGGGACAAAATCAGAGCTATAGAGTGAATGGTGTACTGTTTCCCAATGAAATTCCTGTAGAACAGCTCTTGCTAACCCAAAGAATAAGCAGGTGTACTGTCACAATGAGGAAAAAATACCATAGACAAGCTTACATAGCCTTTTCCTCACCAATGAAGCTTTTAATTCTCTTAAATTTCTTTGTAGTAAGAACCCATTATTGTTCTATGTCTTGTGATAAAATATGCCAAGATGACCTTCTGGAGTAAAAAAAAAAAATCATCATAACCTCTGAGCTGACCTCTCTGTTTTGTATTTGACCTGACCATTAGATTCTCTAGGAAGCCACTGTTGTTTTGTTTGGACCTTGCTGCCTTGATCATATTGGTAACTCCAAGAATCAACACCAGTTATGCCTGCTCCATAAAATAATTTTCATTAGCTTCAATCTTGTTTAAGACTGATGCAAACATCAGCCCTTTAATCTAGCTGATTTTTATGTAGTACTTCAAAACCTATGAAATCAGACACGCTGAGACAAAGATGCTCACTTAAATTAGAAAATTCTAAACCATCTGAAATAACATCTTCAGGAGCTCTTGCATTAATAGTAATTCTACCATTTTCAGGACTTGAACAGCAGTTTCTTCAGTTGTAGAGGTTGGCGGCCAACTTTCCCTGTCAGCTCATCTTTTAGGTTTTCTGATGCTTCTTTAAAAGGGTTGATGCTAGTTCAATTCAATAAACATCAAACGACCCATATCGGAGAGGATGTGGATAAACTGGAACTCGTACACACTGTTGGTGGACTTGTAAATACATATAACTAGTATGGAAAATGATCTGATGATACTGAAAGCAACTGGGAATTGCAATTCCATTAGATCTAGCAATACCAATATTAGGCATAAACTCCAAAGCAATAAGAGACACAACACGAGTGGATGTACGCTCGCCCATGTTTATAGCACAGTTCACAATAACAAGAAACTAGAAGCAGCACATATTCCAACAGTGGAAGAATAGATAAAAGCACTATCGTACACACATGCGATGGAATATTATACTTCCTCAAAAACAGTGATGAAAGCATGAAATAGCGCAGGACTTGGAAATCATTATGTTGAGTGAAGTTAGTCAATCACAGAAGGACAAATATTGTATGAGTCCACTACTATAAGGAGAAATACCAATTAAACAAATCTTAGAGACCAATTCCCAAATAAAAGGGCAGAAAGGCTACCTACTGACCATGAACTGACCATCATCCCCCGTATGTGCACTTCATAAGAATCACCTTGAAAGATGAAACCTCACAGCGGCTGGGGTCACTCCTTCAAGAAGAAGGGAAATGGAAAAGACCACCTACTTGATACTTTGACAAATCAGCAGGGTCTCCACAGGAATAAGAAAAGAACCTTACCAAAAAACCCAGTTAGGGCCAGGTATGGGAAGCATCTGCATTTTAGAGAAGGCACTGATATTTCTTTTGGTGGGTATGGTGGGTAATTGGGGAGGATCAGCCTTACATGGGGAAGGGAAGTTACACAATAATTGTAGGAAAGCAAAGAAGAGAATAAAACTTATTTTATGTTCCTGGGTAGACACTATGAATATGTTTCTACCCAACCCTCAGAGAACCACGCCATGATGAAGCACTATGATAACCTTAAACGCTGGCCTTACATGCAATATAACATCACCCAAGGGCCACACCAGAAGGACACAACATAGAAGCCCAACTGAATGAACTGAGCCTTTACTCAAAACAACTTGGACCCATGGATTTAAGACTGAAACACTTTAATGGGATGGCCACCCCAAGTCTATGAAAATAATAGTCATTGGACATTGGGTGGGACCACTG
The DNA here is from genome assembly GCF_000313985.2 of Echinops telfairi. Lineage (NCBI taxonomy): Eukaryota > Metazoa > Chordata > Mammalia > Afrosoricida > Tenrecidae > Echinops > Echinops telfairi. Next base: position 8,489,047 of record NW_022109980.1, read on the forward strand.
GCTTTGTGGGTGTCCAATGAAAGGGAACCCAGAAGCACTACATGTTTAGATTTGGATGCTCCCCTTGCATTAATCAGACAGGTTAAAATCTGACAAGCGCAGATCTGCACTTGTAAGAAAGGACACAGGAAATTTTCTCCTAGCATCAACCCACATGCTCACTGTAAACAGAGCTCAGTCAATTAAATAAATCTGTTCATAGCAACAACTCAAAGATTGCAGCTCCAAGTTTAACTATGGTTGCATAAACTCTTCATATTAATAATATCTGAAATTCTATGTCATTTGATAAATTATTGATGTCATCAGTGCAATCGCCTTATGCCCCCTGGGGATGATTTGAAAATGTTTTCTCTTTTTTGTTTCTTTGGTTTTTGTTTTTTTTGCTTTTTGTTTGTTTGTTTTTGTTTTGCTGTTGGTGGTGGTTTTTGTTTTTGTCATAATATGATTGTCAAATTAAAGCAGACTTTTTCTTGACCTGTGAACAACCAGATGCATTGTGGACACCCACTTCATTCTAGCTTCAATCCAAGAACAGTTAGTTCTTATAATATAACCTTGCTAGATAATTGACTTCATGAAGGAATCAATGAAGATAAAGATGCTATAGCTGAGTGTGGTGAAGAAAACCGATGGTGCCTGACTATCAATTGGAATAGTGTCAGGGGTTTAGAAGGCTTGTATTCCAAAAAGCAGCCATCTAAGTGAGCCATCAACTAAGTCCATGTGGAAGAAGCACACGAGCCTGTGTGATCAAGAGATGAGGATAAAAAACATCCAAATATTATGAAGGAAAAAGTATTAGAGATTAAATTTTGAACACCCAATTTCTAGAAGGTTACAGAGGACAGGGACACCCCAAATCCATCTACAGAGTATCTAGTCAGATTAAGCCTCTGGCAAATGCCCTCTAGCCACAGGTAAGGGATTCAAACAGCTTTACTATCAGTCAGAGATTATTGTAAACTTGATTATGGTGGATCAAACCAAGGTATAAGGATACTTGGCCCCTCTTGACCCAATATGAATTTTCTCTAGGCTCAAATGTTTCCTGCTTATTCCATGACAGAAATGCCCTCTAAGCTTTTAAAATATTGATGATGATACTTTCTTTCTCACTCTTTATTTTTATTATTATCTTTATATTATTATTTTCTTCTTGCCATTTTGCTTTGTTTATGTTGGGTTTCACAGTTTCTGAATCACAGGAGTGGATGCATAGAAGCAATAACTCTTCCAATGGTCTATCGGGGAGATGGGGGAGGTGGGGAGTGTGAGGGCATTTGGGGAGCAAACAATGAGTATGGTACAGGAGAGGGAATAGTAGAACTGATTGTGATGATGCATATAAAACTCTTTGTGAAAGTGATTTAGCCTTGGAAGTGTATGATATGTAAATACTATACGAAGAAAACCACTTTAAATAAATAAATAAATGGTTGATCTTTGGGTGTGTGTGTGTGTGGTATGGAATCAGAAAGAGAGAGAGAGAATGTATTTTTTAACAGGCTTATATAATTTTGTTGTATGCAAGCCACGTCGTACACATACATAACAGAAAGGGCATGTGCTAGAGGCATGCATATAACAGGAAGGGGTGGTACTAGAGGCATATACTTAATAGGAAGGGGAGGCACTGGGGCATACATGTGACAGGAAGACATTTACATAATGGGATCCACAGGTCCTAGAGTTAAGATAGTGGCTTATCCTTGGTCGACCCTGAGCTGGTGTGACCTTAGGTGTCCTGAACTCTTCTCCAGGGAAACAAATGGTGATCCTTATCAGAAAGGAGTGGGATGTACTTAGGGTGGGATAGACAATTGGGTCTGATTGCTCTAGATGGCAGACAACCTTCAGCAGTGAGATCCTGTGGTCCCTGTCCCCTAGCTCAGATAACCTTCAACCATATAGTAAGCAACCATGAGCTTGTAGGAAGCATCTTAAGATTGGCATTATTACAGGAGGACATTGTGGGCTATAACTTTTCATTAGGAGAATGTGACTGAAATCCATCTTCAAATCATGAGTGTGAAGGCCTACCGCCACCAGAGTCTCAGCCTCCCAGAATCCTTAAATATGAATGTAGAGAATTAGTTCGCATACTCACTCTTCCTGGCTCTCAGTTTCCCACATTAGACAAGTGTATTAGTGAACTTGTCTGTGGCCATTCACTGATAATATGACATACTTAAACCTGTATTGCTTAGAATAAATCCAGGCATGTTTGAACTGAAGCTCAGCAGCAAGACTTTTAAAATTATTTTCATGTGTGTGTGTGTGTGTGTGTGTGTGTGTGTGTATGTGTGTGTGTGTGTATGTGAATGAGAGAGAGAGAAAGACAGAGAGAGAATACCTATACATACAAGGGAACTTCAAAAGATTCATGGGACAAATTCATTATCTTTTTATTCCATTTTCCTATGAACATTTTGAAGGCTGATTTTATGTTGTATACATTATGTGTGAATTCTTTCCCTAGTGTATGTCTAATGGTATGAAGGATACAAAGAAGAATACGAGAGAATTCCTGCTCTGCTGGAATATCCAGTCTACCAAAGATGTTAAGAAATATACACAGAGACGTACAATTCTCCCTGCCAAGCCAGAAATCAAAGGTAAAGGTAGGAACCCAAATTCTGGGAAAGCAGAAGCACAACCTGAATTCTTGGTACTCCAGGAATATTTTGGATTTCCTTCCCTACTTTTTCTCACCAGAGAATGCCAAGGAGCTCAGCCCAGGAGTGAGACCCTGTGGTCCCTCTCCCCTAGCTCAATGAACCACCAGTGGGAGGGACACTTCCTCTCCCCACTGTCCCCAGCTCCCATCCCTCCTTGATCCCTAAGGACCCTGCATAGTGGCCAGAATTCACAGCATGGGGTGTGGAATCTCCAAGGCTCCATAGTATTTCAGTCCCTCTCTTTGAAAGAGTTTAGCTCCAATAGACACCAGATAGGAAGTCTCAGCTAACAGGACCAGTCTAACAGGTAGACAGATCAGAATTTAACAGGTAGAGTCCCTGGTAAACCAGATGCACAACCTGAACTCTGGGTGCCTCAAGAGTTTTTTTCTGTTTTTGCAATTTTTAACTTTTTCCTTTTGGACCACTGTTACAAGCAAACAACAGCCAACAGGAGTAACCACAAAAACTTAAGATAAACAAAAGTCAACAACTGAAGATTACCAAACCCAATGGAATACACAGAAAAATATTAAACAGATCTCTACTGTCAGAAAATCAGTAGCAGCACAAAAAACCACTCTACATACTAGATATTTACAGAATTATCCAATGAACAGCAAAAACATACATTCTTCTCCAACGCACATGGGCCATATTCTAAAATAGACCACATGTGAAACCGTAAAACAAGCCTTAAACAAATGAAAACACATAGAGATCACTCAAAATTATCTTCTGAGATCACAGAGTCATAAAACTGTAAATCAACAATAGAAAGAATAAAAACATAAAGACAAACACACAGAGACTCAACAACACAACTCAAAAATGATTGGTTATTAGCCCAACTAAGAGATGAAATTCTGAAGGTCCTAGAAACAAATGAGAATGATAACACACCATGCCAAAATGTATGTAATACAGAAAAACAGTTATCAGATGTCAGTTTATAGCAATTAATGCACACGTAAAAATAGGAGACAATAATTTTCTACCCCATAACACAACACTTTCAACAATGAGAAGTGTATCAATAACATAAACCCTCCATCATCAAAATTAGAGCAGAGCTAAGCTGGAAAACAGAAAAACAATGGAAAAAAACAATAAAGCAATGAGTTGGTTTTTTGAAAAGGTCAACAAAATGAGCAAACTTAAAAAGGAAAAGAAAGAGCAAAAAAAACCAAACAAACCCTAGTATTACATATGAGACAAGTGGTATCACAACAGATCTAAATGAACTAAAAATAATAATAACAGTATTATGAAAGAGAGTATTTCAACAAATTCAATCATCTAGAAGACATGGAAAAATACCTAGAAATACACCCTTTCCCCAAATTAACACAGATAGGATCAGCTTTTTGGGAGTGGGGGAGAGGAGGTTGACCGCTTCATGGCTGCCACGCACATATCTGATGCGATCCTCCAGACCGTCAGACATTCCTCAGCGTGATGAGGAATACTGATGGGAAATCAAGGCAGAGGAGGAAGGGGGAATACACGGCTGGGAGAACACAAGTGCCTGTCGATTGGTAGAAAAAAGGGGAAGGAAAGAAAAAAAAAGAAAAAGGGGAAGACCAACTTCCTCGCAGAGAAAAGTAATGACTAGCAATACTTTTAAGGACTCTAAGGGGGACTATGCCTAGTAATATGTGTAAGGTAGTTGAGAAACGCCAAAGACCAAATCAGTCGAATTAGAACAAACAGGCTTTATTAGGGAGAAAAAAAAACAACCCAGCCTGGGTGAAGTCCCACAGTCCACAAGGTCCGGGCTGGGGGAGTCGCACCGCAGGCTAGAGGGATGATGGTTATATATGGAGAGGTATATCCAGGTTTCTGGAATGTGAGGTGCCTTCCTGGTTCCAGGTGTATTTGTGCCGGGTGGAGAACAGTGGCTGAGAACAAAGCAGGCACTGAGCCAAATTTGCCATGCCGGGTGCAGAGTGGAGGGTCAAGAGCAAAGCGGGCACTGAGCCAAACGGGCCATACCGGTGCTGGGTGCAGAGCAGCAGGCCGAGAACAAAGTGGGCACTGAACCAAACGGGCAGTGAACAAAACGGGCCGTGAGCAAAGTGGGCCTGGAGTAAAAGAAAGAAGAAAAAAAAACACTTGCAAAGCTGCATTAGCCAGCTATGGTCAGCTCCACAGGTGTGTATGGGAGATTCAAGGTCACGCGCTGCTAGCTATTTCAGCCAACTCTGGTCAGCAATGCACGGGTGGGGGAGATTCAAGGTCCGGCCAGGCATTATGAACTTAATAAACTGAATTGGTCCGAGTTTCTGTACAATACCACATGATGTGATTGAACTATGAAGTGATTGAACTATAGAATGGTATTATGTCTGGAATCGCTCCTAACAAAATTGTGTGGGGCAAAATAAAGAAATATACCCAAATGACCATAAGTAGAAAAAGACACAGCCATAAGAAACTAAAAGTTAAATTTTATAGAATTGGGGATTATATAAGACTCAGTAGATAAGAAAAGACTATATGTAAAATGTGATATTTGAACTTAACCTTGAGGGATGAAAAGAATTTGGAATACGAATATGGAGGAGCAAATATGAAAACTAGAGAAACATGTAAAAAATGGCGTCCTTTGTCATGAGAAGGTCTGCAAATGTTTATTTTAGATATAAAAGAATGGTTTGCACTTTTGTATTCCAATGGTTTCTGTGCAATTTCTAAGAACGTTTTTATTTTCACCTATGGAAATGAAATGTTAGAAGTGGGAATGTGGCATACACAGGATTATTGAGTTTGGGGCAAAGCTGTATCTAATACATGAAAATCAGAGACTAGAGTAAATAATGGTCAAATATGGTTTTGAATGACATCGTGGTTATTAATTGAATATTTGATCTTGGGCTATTTGCTAATTTTTTTAAAACCTTAGTTTTTTCATATATAAAATGTAATATAATTACCTATCTTGCAAGCCTAGACACTGGTGATTTGACTGGGGAATAGTGCACAAGCACGATGTACTCATATATAAGAGGAGCACAAGGACAGCGAATCACTGCTAAAGTGGCTTGACATTAATTCTACCCACAAGGAATGGTAATAAGCCAACCTAGTCAAAAGATCTATTGGATAGAAAAAGGGAAAATGTATTATTAAAAGTGTATCATTGTCAATAAATAGCAATTGTATCATTTAGCCCAGGTTACTATTTGAGTTAGTTAATTGTGCCAACCTGGCCGATAAACACATGTGGGGCTAATTGAAAGGCGAAGGGATAAATGGGTGGTGAGACTCGCCTTTCTAGTTCTCGGGTCTCTTGCTTTGTGATGGTCGTATCAGGGTGCAGCTGCCTTAGCAGTTCCCTGCTTCAGGTTGCAAGATTGACTTCCTACAAGACATCCCCAAGTAGAAGCCACATGGACCTATCCGGATGCAGTCCTGGGTGCTGGAGCAGCCGTGTGGAGACCCCTGCTACTGCTGAGATGCTTATTCGTTCAAGGACTCAGCTTTCCTGCTGCAGTCGGCGTCATTGCCTCTGTTTTGTGAGGTGGAGGACTTTGTGGACTGGTGTTGGGTTAATGGGTTAATGTTGGACTTGTGGGCTTGGGCAGCATTGGGTTGGGATGTTTTCGTGATGCATACTTCCTTTACATAAAACTCTGTCTTATACATGAGTTGCTGTGGATTTGTTTCTCTAAAGTACCTAGACTAATACAAATGATAATAACTAACTTTTCTTGTTTCTATGAAGCCCAGTACACATGCCAATGCTAGGAATTTGGAGGTTTGTGTTGACAAGGTGGCAAGTAGAATAATTTATCTTGGGTCTTTTCAATACATGTCTAAAACTAAATAGGTAATTTGTGATTATATTTTCTGTGAAATCCAAAGAAATTTTAACTTTGAAATTCATGCATTCTTATTAAACAGTAGTGCTCATATTAAAAAGTTCAAGTATATAGCAGAAACAATAAAAGAAACAGAAGTTTCAAGGTAATGACAAGTAGAATTAAATATAACCACTCATTATGTCCAAGAAAAAGGCATATGCAATCATTAATCTTCGTAACAACCAAGCAGGATAGGACTCATTTTGCAGATGAAGAAACTAAAGCATACATAGTAAAATAAGCTGCCTCACATTCAAAAAATGTAATAAGTGAAGACTTATTTTTTCCACCAGATTGTGCAGCAAAAAGAAATTATTTCTCTTCTTTGTAGTTTTGTGTGAGGTTAGTTAACCCAAACTGGTGTTTACCGTCATCCCTTGCTTTTAATGACCATCATTCTGTATTAAGCTGCAGATCATTTGTGGTGAATCAAAGCTTAACAGATTACTCATTGCTAATTAAATAGCCTGATTCTGTCCACTGAAGCTAATGCATTAAATTATTTAATGTTTGTTTGGTAAACTGCTTTACTAAATGCTCCTTTGACTTTTATTGGTAATAAACATTAAGCATTTATGGCCTGTGAAAGCAGCTTCCCATCCAGCTTACGGTGTTACTATTTACAGTTTGTTAATGAAATGCCATTAACTTCTTTCAAATCAAAAGTTGTTTTTGTTCTCCTCTTTGACTTTTATTGTATGACACACAGAATGACTTTCTTAAATTTGGATGAACCATGCTTTTACTAGTGGTCTTTCTGAAAAGCAAATGATACTTTGCTAAACTCAGCATATTTCAGGATTCAATGACTGTGCTTCACATCAGACATAGACTTTTTGGATTTTTTGTCTTACACCATCTTCCTGTTACACTGTGGTTCCATGTGAGTACTCTGAGTCAAATCATTTTGACTATCTCACATTTACTGTGATTTGACTTCTCTGTAATCTGAACTTTTCTATTAAAAAATAGTTTTATTGAGCCATAAATAGCATATCATGCAATTCAATAGTTCAATCACGTTAAGAAGGGTTGTGCAATGATCACCACAGTTAATATTGGAATTTTCTTTCTTCTTGTATCCACTGTTGTCCTGCCCTTCCATGACCCCAGGTAATTATTAATCCTTTTATTGCCTTCATAGATTCACCAATCCTGACTTCCCCATACAGAAAATCATACCAAGCATAGTTAAAAAGGACCCAGTAATACTGAACAAATGAAACAGAAAAATCTCACTAAAAAAAGCAAAAAATATTTAAAAAACTAAAATAAATTCAAAATTAGTTAAAAGGGAGATCAAATTTGATAAATTATTTTGACACTTTTACATTATAAATTGTACACCTGATGCTATTAGTTGCTACCAACCAGATTACAATTTATGACAACCCATGCACAGAGTAGAACTGTTCCATACAGTTTGAAAGACAGTGACCCATAGGCAGCAGATCATCAGATGTGTGAGTCTGGGTAGGCTAGAGAAACAAATTCATAAGCACTCGTACGTGTATAAGAAAGAGCTTTACACACAAGAGCAATCGAATATTGAGAAAACATCCACGCCCAGTCCAGATCAAGTCCAAAATCTGATATTACCCCATATGTCCAATACCAATCTATATAGTCCTCTTCAGACTCAGGCATCACATGCAATGATGCCAAATACAGGAAGATCACAGGCCAGTGGGTAGGAAGTCTTGTGGATCCAGTGGTAGTGGAAGCATCTCAGCACTGGCAGGGCTCTTCACTTGGCTCCTTGGACTGCAGGGCTCTAGCCATAGATATACGTGTTCTTTCAACAGGAATGTCCCTCAGGGAATGAGCGTGTGTCCCCCTTCCAACAAGCTATTTATCTCCTTAGGGCCTCCCAATGAGGTCATAAAGCTACGACCTGATTTACAGGCTAAACTCCACCTCATTCACTCTTAGATCTCAAATTGACAACAGATTTTGTAACTATCACTACATCTGTCTTCTGAGGAGCCTCTATGTGGGTTGGATCTGTCAACTCTTTAGCTAGTAGTCAATTGCTTAACCATTTATGCCACTCAAGGACCATTTAAAAGTCTGATAATAAACTAACTTTTCCAGGAGGAAAGAGTGAGTAAAGAGCTTGGGACTTACGGTACTCATGAACTGAGTTTTGAATGCTATGTTTGAGTGTGTGTGCGCATGTCTTTTGAAATTTTCTCAGCCAAGCATCCTTACTTCATTTTGGAATCCATCTAATGGTGTTTGTGAAAAAAAAAAAAGCATGACACAGAAAAGATACATCTAACTCTGATTTCCCATGTTCTTTTGCTTTAAATATCTTACTTTGATCTTTCTGACTCTTGCTTTGAAACTGGTGATAATCAAATGATCCCTGAAGGTACTGAAAATGAGGAAAAGAGGCTAATTGCAACAGTGTGTAATTAATTCATCTTCTGAAGTTAGCTGTGTTCCCAGTCACTCAATAAGCAGCAGCATTTGGGAATGTTCTGACCTTTCAAGGAAGTCACCTACTACATAAACTACAGATGAAAGAAAAGCAGAGTCCCTAATGTGCTGTGGCAATGCTCAAAGAGAATGTAAAAAAAAAAAACCCTCTGAAAACCAAATGCTTTGTTCAATAATTCAGTTAATTTAACACTTGGAGCAGACAGACACACATTAGGAAAACTTGCCTTACCTGTGTTTACATTATGAATCTCTGAAGGATAATTTATTTAACAGAGGTATTTTAGTTTAAATTTCCCCTGTGGCTGTTGGAAAGAATTACAGTAGCTGCAACATTGATTGATACTGAGAATGAATGATTTGTATTGATATAAAGAAGGGACAATTTACCCCAGGAATACAAAATACCTGCCTGGGTATTTGTAAAGTTTCTTCTGTGTGTCATTGTGAAGTGATTAACTAGTCAAAACGAAGCAGAGACACTCAGATGTGGAAAAGAAAAATCATATATATTTTCTTATTGAACACTATTAGCTTTGTGCAAAATCTGCCCTTGCTTTGTGTTGTCCTTCAGAAAAAAAAAACTGCTGTAGGCATCTTACAAAGAATACAGTTGTAGTATTGTAGTTACTTATTTATTTTATATTTAATTTTTAAATGCAGATGAAGAATGATCGAGTATTCATTTTATATATTTGTCAATTTACACAATACATTGTTTTAAGGTAGTTATATATAGCTTTTTCTCAGTATAAAATGAAAGAAGGTAAGGGAAATATTGGAAAATTGATAGTGATAATGGATGCACAGCATGATGAATGTAATTAATGTCACTGAATGGTACATGTAAAAATTGTTGAAATGTAATCTATCATTATTAGAAGCAGAAATTTCCATGTTGAGAGTTTGGCTTTGCTTGCAGTGTATCTAGACACTAATTTGGGGGAAAACATCTTTCTGAGGTCTTTCTATTCAAACACTTGGAATGCACGTTCCTTTATTAAGAGCTTCCATATTTTTCGATAAAGTTTAATAAGTATCTGCAAAAAATACCTGAATGACATATATCTCTTTACCACAGGTAAAATAGATAAATGAATCAAATAGCCAGATAATAAAATAAAAGAAGTATATGATAAGCCTGGAAACAAAGTTGTGCCTTTTTTTTTTCTTCTATTAAATGCTGAAATAAATCTGCTGCTTCTTTGATTTTTATATTTTAGAGTGAAAATTCCTAATCCTCACTTTAACCACAAGAATACTGGAAGTTAAAATAATCATTTTCTGAGTGTATGCATATTACAATTAAAAATATAGGTGGATTTTATTGACTGCTATATACTTCAGAAATTGTATTCAGAATCTTAGAAAACTCCATGCCATTCCACAACATAGGTGTAAAGCCATTAATAAAAGTATAAATGGTCTCACTAGGGCACAAATGCATCCGTACCTTATATCCAAGCAGCTAACTTTAGCCTACCTCTTCTAAGAACTTGAAGGCTGGTTGTTGATTGACTGTCATACTTTATAGTGAACCTCATTTATTTGGCCCATTCCTCTTACATCACTAAATTGATCAATTCCTTTGAAAAAGAGTGACCCTTCAACTGACTCATACTCTTACCTGCCCACATAGTTATGGTTAATACTAAATATTCTGTGAGTAAATTACTAAAACAACACAGTCTAATTTCAATATTGAAATACACTACTCAGCAAAAGTCCCAGAAGCTCCTCATATACTATCAGTGCCTAATGGACACATAATGTCTACAGATGTATCTGTAACAGTAAAAATGTAATGGAGGAGCAGTGAGGATGTATATTATGCACATAAGAGTATGACCAGTGTTTGCATACTATTAAAATCTAAACAAGCATTATCCAAACTAGATTATTACTCATAATATGTTAATGATAGTAATTGTAATCCTCAAGGTAATTGCTAAGACTATAACTAAAAAAAATACAGAAACATGAATCAAAATGGCACACTGCAATAAATCAACTAGCTATGACAAAAGCAGCAATTGATAATTGTAGATTGGAGGAGGTGGTGGAGATATAAGACAATCAAAGCCCAAACAACTAAATGGTTGAAATCAATCTTTCAGTGTGAGTAACTGCTTTAAATGCAAACAGATTAAACCCCTCTATTAAAATTCAGAGACGGGCAGATTAAATGTAAAAACATGATATATCTATATACTATCTATTATAAACTCACTTTAGATAAAAAGGCACAAAGAGGTTAAGAAGAAAGTGACAGACAGAAATATTGCATGTAAATTGTAATTTAAAGAGAGCTAGCTATTGTCCCCCATTCATCTTTCACTTTGTCCTACTATGGTGAATAATATTTTGTTGTAACATTATGTGTGGTGAAGTGAAATAACCTGGTATAGTCTACTATCCATAATCTTTTTTAACTCCCACCAATCAACTGAGTAAGAACAAAACAAAAAGTCAGCGCCATTAAGTCAATTCCAACTCATAGCGATAATAAAGGGTAGGATAGAACAGATTTTGTAGATTTCTGTAAATCTTTATGGAAGCAGATGCCTCATTTTTTTATCCCCCCCATAGAGTGACTGGTGGATTTGAACTACCTCCCTAGAGGTTAGCAGTCCAATGAGTAACCAAGTATTCCACCAGGTTGCCTTAACGACTGGATAAGACCATAGATAAAAGCATATAAATATGGTGTAGGGGAATAACTTGAGGATATTTGTCCATATCTGCAGTCTGCTGGGTATGAAATGAGCCATCTTATAAGCAGGAAAGGAGAATTTCATGACTATCAAGAAAAGGAGAGAGCACAACAAAAAGTCGGTGTGGAGAAGCAGTGGTGGACAATGAGATAGAATGGTGGCTTCTGGACCAACAGAATGAGTAAATCCAAGTGCCATCAGACCGGAGGCTAGCTTGCAAGGTGATGTGCCCACCAGTTAGGCATTTATCAGCATTAAAGGAGCTTTGCAACATTGCCTGAGCAACACAGAGGTGAAGTTCCAGCATGATTGAGAAGCCAAGGACCAGAAAGAGATGTGTTAGCTGGCATAACTAAGAGGCACTGATAAAGATAAAAGATCTGTATTAGTAACATTGTGCTCCTGACTTACAATCTGTTAACTTCCCTCAATGAGTCCCATCATTGTAAAAATATTGTCAGTGAGTTGTCTATGGCCACTGCAATGGCTTATTGAACCCAACAGACATTTTTTTTTGGTTGAGCATTTCTCACCTGCCTTGTAATCTAATCTCTGGCCATTGCAATGAATTATAGTGCAGGTAAGTATAGAGTGAGTTTGAAGCAGAATTTCCAATTATGAGTATGTAAAGATTGCAAGCCCACATTCAGATTGTACTTGATTTACTCACTCATTGCAATCCAGTCAATTCTGATTCATGGCAACTCTATAGCAGAGGGTCGACCTGCCCTTGTTTGTTTCTGAGAGGGTAACCCTTTATAGGAGTAGAAAGCTTCAAACTGTTGACTTTGTTGACAGCAGCTCAAAGTGTAACCACTATGCAACCAGGGTTCCTGTACTAGCTTAGAATTTCTAAAAAAAGTTAAGAAATGTCCAGAAGAAACATTTTTCTTTTAAGCTAAGTAGAGTATGGGGCCTTAAGTAGAAGATCTGAGCCCCAAGCTGCTTAAATACCAAGATATTTGCATTTGCAAAGATATGCAGACACACCCAGAATTGCTCAGACAATGAGATTTACATTTGAATGAAAACCCTGCAAAGGGGTGGGGTGGGGTAGGGTGCAGAAATGGCAGTTTGGCTTTTTAAATTTTGAGCAAGTAATTTGCCTTTGAATGCATCCACACATAAAAAGTCACTGTCCATCAAAAATAGGAAAGAAAAAAAAGCCTTCTGGGACTGAAGTTAAAAAGAGCTGGTGAGCAGATTAATGTGCTTTGTGTGGTGTCTATATGGGCCCTTTTTTTTTTTCAGTAGAAGTGTGAGAAATACAGCAATGAAGAGACAGTGTCAGTTTGGGCATGTTCTATTGTCACCCATTGACCTAATCCACAGCAGCTACAGATGAAAGACAGGATGAAGGGCTAACTGATCTGAAGTTTAGAGAGTTGTGCAGGTCCAGAGCCTACAAGCACCATGAAAGGGAGGTTTTAGAGAGAGTGTGAAGGGGCCAGCTGGTACCCATTTGACCTACCTTGAATAACAAGGGCTGAGTTGACCAGGAACCAAATGAATAAAAAGAGAACAAGATTTGACATTATCAGCTGGTGTGAATTACCATAATTGTGATAGCTTGCCCTAGACTGTATTTTGCTTATGTGGGTGCTCAAAGTTCCAAGCAAATGAAGATTTATTAGGTTTATGGAGTTGGCAATACCTCGGTTCTTGCTTCACATGATGAAAGAGTTCATGCCAAAGCCTGTTTTGTAATCCAAGTGGGTTTTTATGAAGGACAGGACAAGTTTGAGGGTTTACAGTCTAAAAGGGGTTCACAACTAGACCCGAACAACTACTGGAAAAGAGCACCCACGTTTGTGCATCCGGGAAAGATCCTTGGAGGCCAGTTGCCCAAGAACCCTAGAGGCTGAGAGCATATGGGCCAAGAGGCTGTGGGCCTCAAGTAGGTCTGGAGCAGGCACATGAGAGCCTGAACAGGGGAGGGAGACCCTCACTCTACCTGCCTCTAACCCAGAGTAGGGTAAGAGAGAGCATCCCATAGTGTGCATCCTACCTTTATTCTAGCCCACACCCCTGGCTGGGGGTAGGCATGGTTTTTTCACCCCATTGGCTGAGTTAGGTCCACCTAGGTCAGGGGTCCTCAAACTTTTTAAACAGGGGGCCAGTTCACTGTCCCTCAGACCATTGGAGGGCCGGACTATAGTTAAAAAAAAAAAACCATGAACAAATTCCTATGCACACTGCACATATCTTATTTTGAAGTAAAAAAACAAAACAGGAACAGATACAATATTTATAATGAAGAACAAGTAAAAAATCAACAAACTTACCAGTATTTCACTGGGAACTATGGGCCTGCTTTTTGCTAATGCTAACCGGTCAATGTCCGGTTCCATATTTGTCAATGCTAGTTGTAACAAGTAATGCAAGTGTGCATCAGTTAGTCTAGATCTGGTTGGAGATTTCAAATGTTTCATTCTGGAAAAAGTCTATTCACAAGCATAAGTGCTGTCAAAGATGGTTGCCATTTTGCGTGCATGGTTCCTGAAGTTAGGATCGGTCTCAGAGGGGAGAGATGCGTAGAACTGAGGAAGGCTGCTTGACTTGAATGCGTCTTTCAGAGATTCACAATTCTGCAGTTCAGCCAGTTCCATTTGGTAAATTGTATCCACATGTTCAGTGTCAATAGATAATGGGTTACGGAAAAGCTGTGTGTCCTGTTCATGGAGATGAAGCTCTTTAAATCTAAATTGAAACTCCTTTTGCAACTTTTCCAGTGAATCCACACATTTTGTTTGGGAATGCAACCAATGGTTTTTCCGCTAACAGATTTTGAGTTGTGGGGAAATGGCAGAAATGTTCCTCCTTCACTTGTTTGTTGAGGAGGCCTAATTTTACTTCAAATGCTTTCACATGTGATTGCATAGCACAGATGAGCTTCCCCTTTCCTTGAAGATGCACATTGAAACTGTTGAGGAGCTCTGCTACATCTGTCAAAAAGGCAAGGTGCCATTTCCATTCTGCATCATTGAGCTCTGGTACTTCTTTGCTTTTTGAAAGCAGAAAAGCTATAATCTGTGGAAGTAAGTCATAGAAATGTTTCGAAACTCTCCCTCGACTCAGCCAATGGACTTCTGTGTGGTACAGAACATCTTCATAGACAACATTTAGCTCAGACAGAAATTCCTGAAATTGTCTGTGGTTTAGTGCATTAGCTCTAATGAAGTTAACACAAGATACCACAATTTTCATAACAGAGTCCCACCTCAGTGATTTACTACACAGCACGGATTGGTGAATGAGGCAGTGTATGGTTATTGGATGAGAATGGTTATGTTTGTCCATCTCTTGGTTAATGCGAGCAATTACTCCTTTCTTAGACCCCACCATGCTAGGAGCACCATCAGTTGTCACACTGGCTAGTTTAGCCCATTTCAGCTGCAAACCATTCACAGTTTAGCAAACCTTTTCATAGATATCCTCTCCTGTAGTTCCTTTGATGCTTTGCAGTGCAGCAAGCTCTTCTGTGATTTCGAAATAGTAATTTGTCCCACGAATAAAAATTAGAAGTTGTGCAGACTCATGAACATCATTACTTTCATTGAGTGTCAAGGAAAAATGGGAAATTTTTTTTTGCAGAGTTTTGCAAATGCTGATGCAAATTGTCTCCCATTTCTTCAATCCTTCATGTAATTGCAGGTCCTGAAAGACTCACTGTACTAAATAAATCAGCCTTCTCTGGACACATCTCTTTGGCAACAGAAAGAAAGCATTCTTAAACAAATTCTCCCCCCACGAATGGTCTGCCAGAGCATGCTATTAGCTTGGCAACTTGAAAACTTGATCGCAATGATGAAATATTTAGCTGCTCCTGCTTCACAAAAGTATTTTGCTGAGTTGTCAATGTATTTTTCAGTTTTAATATTTTATCTTTTCTCACTTCTCCGACCAAATAATCATATTTATCGTTATGTTGAGTTTGATAGTGTCAACGCAAATTGTATTCTTTGAACATAGACACTATATTCTGGCATATCAAACACACAACTCTTTCCTTGTACTGCATGAAAAAGTAATCATAAGTCCACTGTTCTTTGAATATCCTACAATCCGAGTCAATTTTTCTTTCTTGATATCATTGTTTCATAGGGATTCCAAATTGCTATTAGTAAAATAGCTATATATATATACACACACACATATATATACAGCGCTACAAAAAAAATATATATATATATACACAGCGCTACAAAAACTATACATATATGTATATATGTGTGTGTGTGTGTGTGTGTGTGTATATATATATATATATACAGCGCTACAAAAACAATATACCATCAATAACTTTGCCCACACAGAGACATACAGACTGCACTGCCCATTAATGCAGTCTGATCAGTGCCTATAAATGCAGTCTGAGCAGTGTCCTTCAATGCAGCCTTGCCAGTCCACACCATTTCAGCCTCACCAGTGCCCATATTGGTGCAACTCCACTTTTACCTCAGGCTCACACTGGTGCGGTGTGGGAACTGCCATGATCACAGAGCCAGTTCCTCCACCACCTTTCCAGTTCACACTACCCTGTGCGAACCACACTGCGATCTGTGAACTCTCACAGGAATCTGATCACACAAGTGAGAAGACTCATGCGATTAGATTCCACTGCAGGAAAAAAGAAGGCATGTATGCCTTTTTTCTTCAAAATCTAATGTGAGTTCAGTCATACAAGCATATGGCTGACCTTGCACTGCTCAGAGATTGCAAGTGTGAACTGGGGCTTACATAACAAACAACATACAACATCATACACAACTGAATAGCAATCAGAATATAGATGCACTTACTGTCAATTAAATTGGGTTTCCTACTCCTCGGCTGTCTGCAGAGCCAGACTAAGTTCCCATAGGGCCCTAGGCAGATTGCCAGTTTGGGGGCCCCATGCGATAACACTGAGCACTGACCATTTGCATTAACACTGACTGCTGACCATTTGTGACAACACTGACCACTGACAATTTGTATTAATACTGAGCACTGACCATTTGCATTAACACTGACTATTTACAATTATCATTACCACTGAGCACTGGCTATTTGCATTACCTCCGAACGCTGACCATTTGCATTACCTCTGAGCACTGACAATTTGCATTAGCACTGAGCGCTGACTATTTGCGGTATCACTGTGATGCAACCCCCTCAAAACCACCCCTAAACAACTAACCAACTTACAAAAAGACCTCCTAACTTCGGAAAAAAGGCCCCCCAACCGCAAAAAAAAGGCCCTACTAACTGCAAAATTAAAAAAAAAATAATTGTACCTTCTAACTTCAAAAAATAAATAAATAAATGCTAACTTGTTCCTCGGTCCTCAGGCAGCAGCAAGCGTTGCACAGGCATGCTGAGAGGAGGAATCTGAGAGAAGGACAGAGAGAAGGAGGGGAGTCAGAGCTTGTGGCGCACATTCCACAAATGCACACTGCGGGCTCTGGATGAGTCAGCTGCTAAGTAGGACAGGCAGCGGTGGCAAAAACACCCAGCGGGCCAGATAAATGTTCTCAGTGGGCCACATGTGGTCCGTGGGCCATAGTTTAAAGACCCCTGACCTAGGTGATGTCATGAGCCTGGGTCTAGTTTGGCCCACCTGGCTCAGGGGCTTGAGTACAAGCCTGCTTATTTGGGGTTGTCCCAGGTGTCTAATGGTTGCGTGATTTCATTCCAGCCTTCTCTATGGGGGCCTTTGCACTCAAGGGAGGGACAACCCCTTGACCCTAAGCTAGTTACCTAACATTTTATTCACAAGTTTGTTTCATCAGAATACTTGGTTGACAGGGACAGACAAATTATTAAATGGATATTAAAATAGGGGGGAGATAGAGGCATGAAATGGCTGGCTTACACACTTTACTGGGTATGCTTAGTCTAAGAATGAGGGTGAAAATGGAACCTCCCTCCCACATAGTTTCTTCTTTCCATGATAGTGTTCTGAGGAAGGGAAGGTGAGAGAAGATGGTAATAGGATTATATAATTATATGATTCAGTTGTAAATAATGTTAATAGGGTTACGTATTGTAAAAAAAAGTAGATGATGTAACTGAAAGACAGATCGCCTTGTATGAAATGGACAAGTGCAAGAGGAGCTGGTGAAATGAAATCACTTGGTACGTGTCTTCATATTCTTTGTAACTCTCACCTAATGACTGGGTGGTTGTGGTGCTGATGGTGGTGGTGGGGTGCCATTGAGTTGGTTCCAACTCATGGAGGCCCTATGCACAAAGAAGGTAACACTGCTTAATCCTGAGCCATCCTCACAATTGTTATGTTTGAGCCCATCGTTGTAGCAATTGGGTCAGTCCATCTCATTGAGGTTCTTCCTCTCTTTTACTGCCCCTCCACTTTACTAAGCATGATGTCCTACTTCAGGGGTCTCCTGATAATATGTTAAAAGAACATGAGACAAAATCTCTGTGATTTTTGCCACTCAGGAGCATTCTGGTTATACTTCTTTCAAGGCAGATCTCTTTGTTCTTTTGGAAGTCCATGGTACAGTCCATGGTACTGTCAACGACTGGGTGGGAGTATGCAAATAGGTTGTATAGGATGAATATGAGGGGATTTTTCAGTTTTGCCATTGTGCTGGTTGTAATGTGGGACATCTCAGAAAAGGAAAGATAAATCTCAGAATCAGTAAGAAGAGCTAGGAACTGTGCACATCACAGATCCATGTGCAGAAAATCAGTAGTGGAACATGAAACAAATTAGCAGTGTCTTTGAGCACTTGCTTCTGAACAGGGTAAAGGACAAAGGGTAATGGCATGTCTGACTTCTATCTACTACAGTGGTTCCCAACCTCCCTAATGCCATAACCCTTTAAACAGTTCCTCACGTTGTGGTGATTCCCCAATCATAAAATTATTTTCATTGGTACTTCATAACTATAATTTTGTTACTGTTGCAAATTAGGCGACCTCTGTGAAAGGGTTGTTCGGCCCCCAAAGGGGTTGTGACCCACAGGTTGAGAATCGCTGATTTAACAGGAATAAGCAGACATGAAGTTGAATTCTTTCCCCATTTTGCATAGTCAGAGGAGGTCAGGTGTGGCTCCAAGAAATTTCCTCCCTCTGCCAAAGGTATTTCAAATACCACCAGGGTGAAAAGATTTCAACTGAGATGCCAAACTAAGAAGAGGCTAGGAAGGAGTAACATGTAACCCATGTACGAGGGATTGGCCACTAATAACCTTATGAATAGCAACAGAATAGTGTCTGATATAGAGCCAGAAATTGAGCCCCTCAGGTTTAAGGCAC
The DNA here is from genome assembly GCF_000313985.2 of Echinops telfairi. Lineage (NCBI taxonomy): Eukaryota > Metazoa > Chordata > Mammalia > Afrosoricida > Tenrecidae > Echinops > Echinops telfairi. Next base: position 8,508,016 of record NW_022109980.1, read on the forward strand.
TAAAAATAAAGCTATGTAAGAGCTGCCTTATCAAAGTAGAGTCAATATTAATGATATAAACAGAGTAAAGCTTTCATAACACTCATTGCTGATGGGGCATAGGTCCATTGAGAACAACCAGCTGCAAACACATGTTAATAATGTGGATATGGCATGTACAAACTATGAATTTATGAAAATAATAATTAATCAATGGATCACATAAAGATAGGTATCTGAGGCAGGCATTAGTAAGCTTAAATAGGCTGGTATTGGTCACTGTGAATCATGTAGCTAAATATGCCAGGAATTATAAATTCAAGAGAAATAGCATCACATCTTTCATCAAAATAACATTGCAACATCTAGAAGTACAATGCTACCTGTTATAAGATAATACATATGATCATAGATGAAAGACAAGTTAAAACAAATATTATTAAAATTTATGCAGAATTCACTAAAGCCAATGATGAAGAATTGCAAGTTCTACCAACTTCTTCAGTCTGAAATTATGCCATCAAGAAACATTGATAATCATTGGTGATTGTAATACAAACATTGGAAATGGAGGAAACTATTGCCTCGGTAATAGAAATAAAGCTAGAGGTCACATGATGAAATTTGGCAAGACAAATATCTTTCTTCAAAGCCATAAACAGCAACTATACACATGGACCTCACTAGATGGACCACACAGAACTCAACTAGACTACATCTTTGGGGGGGAAATGACAGAAAAGCTCACTACTATCAGCCAAAATAAGGCCATAGGCTGACAATGAAACAGTCTTTCCATCAATTGTTTATATGCAAGCTGAATTTGAAGGGGAAGAATAATAAAACAAGTTCACAAGTATCAAAATACAGCCTTGAGTATATTCCACCTGAACTTAGACACAACCTCAAGAACAGATTTGACACATTGAACAATAATGACTGAAGTTCAAATAAGTTCAATATTGACATCAAGAACATCATACATGGAAAAAATTATGAAGTAAAGTAAATGAACACAAAACTTCCAAAAGCAGTACAAGTAAACAAATTGAAGAACATAATCAGCATATCTAAGTTGAAAGAACTGGGGGAAAAGTCAAGCTTTGAATTATAATATGGAAATTTATATGGACAAAATTAAATGATACAGGAAGTATCAAAAGAAGATGGATATAGTACACAGTGTCACTGAACAAAAAAAAACTATTGCTCCATGTTCAACCATTTCAACAGGAAATATATGAACCAGAACCAATATATCAAAGGATTACACTGAGAGCATTGTCTAAGAACAGGCCCCAAGCAGTGAAAGAATAGAAATTGAATTGGTTTGACAAACTGATGCAGTATTGGAAGCACTGCCTAATCAATACCAAGAAACTTGGAAGACAGCTAGCTACCTGGTCAATGGATTAGGAGAGAGCCATTATTGTACCCATTCCAAAGAATAGTGCCCCATAATCATGGAGGAATTATAAAAAAAATCTCATTAATGTCACATACAAGTAAAATCTTGCTGAACATATTTCAAAAATATTTGCAGTAATACACAGGGAGCTGTTGGAAATTCAAGCTGGATTCAGAAGAGGAAGTGGAATGAGGGATACCATAGCAGTTATCCAATGGAACTTAGGTGAAAGCGGAGAATCCTAGAAAGATGTTTGTGTTTTATTAACTATGCAAAGGCATTCTATGTGGATCATAATAAACTATGAATAACATCACAAAGAATGGAAATTCTAGAACATCTAATAGGGATACTAGGGAATTTGCATATAGCCCAAGAAGGAGTCATTCCAGCAGAACAAAGGGATAGTTCCTGGTATAAAAGCAGGGAAGGCGTACATCAGGATTGGATCCTTTCACCGTACTTATTCACTCCCCATGATTAGCAAATAATCTTAGAAAATTGACTAAATGAAGAACACGGCATCAGGATTAGAAGAGGGCTCAAGAACAATGTGAAATCTGCAGATGACAGCCTTGCTTGTTGAAAGGAAGGAGGTCTTAAAGTACTTGCTTATGAAGATGGAGGATTGCAGGCTTTATAGATAGCAACGGAATATAAAGAAAACCAGGATCCTCACAACTTGACTAATAGATAGCAGCATGTTAAATGGCCCAAAGATTTAAGACAACCATTATTGTACTCATTACAGAAAGATGACCGAACAGAATGCAGATCAAGGATTTTATTTTGGTTAAATGTACAATCAGTGGTCATGAAAGAAGCAGTCAAGAAATCAAGCAACATATTGCATTAGGTAAATCTGCTACATAGGACCTTTTGAAAGTGTTGGAAGAGCAAAGATGTCACACTGGGGCGTAAAGTGAGCCTGCACCAAGCCATAGTATTTTCAATTGCCTCACACACGTGTGTGAAAATTGGACACTGAGTAAGGATGCCTGTAGTATTGATGTATTTGAATAATTATGTTGGTGAAAAATGTTGAAAATATTGAAAGATTGCCAGAAGAACAAACAACACTGCCTTGGAAGAAGTACAACAAGAATGTTCCTTGGAAACTGGAACATCAAGACTTCATCTCCCGTACTTTGGACATATTATCAGGTGAGACCAGTCCCTGCAAAAGGACATAATGCTTGATAATGTGCAGGGTCAACTAAAAGAGGAACATCTTTAATGGGGTGGATTGACACAGTGGCTGAAACAAATGTTATGCAAATATAACAATTTTGAGGATGCTTCAAGACTAGGTAGTACTTTGGTATTTTGTTCTGTTGTATATTGGGTCATTATATTCTAGAGCCAATTTGATGGCACTGAGGGACAATATAAATAAGACAAAATAAACTCTAAGTCAAGAAAATTTTAAAGCAGAACATAATATATTGAAAGATACATTGCAGCAAGAGGACATAATAAAAAATATATCCTCTATTTCTTTGCAGCTTCCTCCTGTCCCAATACCATGCTCAGCCTTCATTCTGGCTTCAGTAGTTCCTCGCGGTTGTCTTGACCGTGGTCACTCCCTACCAGTCCTCCCGTCCCCTCCCTACCGTTGGTTTTGAACCATTTGTTGTTCCCTGTCCCTAGGTTGACCAA
>NW_022109980.1:8514720-8543490 GCF_000313985.2 Echinops telfairi
GGTGAGCATCATAGAATGCCAATTTAATAGAAGAAAGTATTCTTGCATTGAGGGAGTACTTGAGTGGAGACCCAATGTCCTTCTTGTACCTTAATACTAAACCTAAAAATATAGGCACATAGATCTATTTCCCCATCCTCGTATATAAATATATTTGCATATGTACATGTCTTTATCTAGACCTCTATAAATGCCCTTTGGGACAGGAGGAAAGTCAAGGGAAATAGAGGAAAGAGCTGGGAGGCAAAGAGTGCTCATTTTATACACAGCACAGGTCCACTTCAGGGATTCCTGTTTGTAATTACTCATAGGTGGATCCTATCAGTATCCTCCCACACCTTCCTAACCAGACCCATACTTGCCTTATAGATCTAGGTTAGGACGTTAATCACAGTATGAATTGGAGTTGAATGCTGCCTCTTTTTAAAGGCACTGAATGAGACTCAGATAAGGGTATTACTAAGAGAACGTGTCTATATCCATCCACTGATTACAGAGACATGCTGAAACACATTTGGTTTTTAACAAACCTGTGCATATATGAGTTGGAACCCTAGAACTAATACTTATTTGCTTACCTTTGTGCAGATAGATAGATAGATAGATAGATAGATAGATAGATAGATAGATATAGATATAGATATACAGATATGTGGAAAGGACAAAAGTCACATATTTTTATATTCTGGAAAGTCCCAAATTCAATGGATCAGATATAAGGCTGAAGCTTCTCCTGACTCATGTAGCTACAGTGGCTGACAAATCCAACATTGACATATCAGACAACAGTCAGGTGGTTAACAGAAAGAAGAACTCAACTAATCCTAAAATCAGCAGTCCCCTGGCTGAATGCCAAGAATTGGAGGTAAGATGATGTGAACCAGACACAAGATCCATAGTAAGTAAAAGAGAGCTTTGCAAGACCATACATACATATTTGATGAAAACAACACCTCCAAGGAGACCCCCCCTTTACATTGGATCTAGACTGTAACCATATTAAGGAGAGTGTATACCCACTGATCTTGTTATATCAAATCAGTGCTCATCACATCAGATCACACTAGGGAATACATCATCATATACCTGGCACATTACATTATTACATAACTGCTGAACTAAAGAATTGGGCCCAGAAAGTTGACACACAGCAGTCACCATTATAACATCTATTGTCATTTATCAATTATTGCAATATTTGACATTTACTATTTACAATGGTAAAAAAATCTACTATCCAACTATTTCACACAATCACAACATCTGAGTGGCAGTAATGAACACTTAGGTTTAATGGCTGTGCTGCTTAAGTTCAAGTACTCCATGTACTGGGCAAGTTGTGGTTGTTAGGTTCCATCAAGTCAATTTTGACTCATAATGACCATTTGTATAACAGAATGAAACACTGCCCAGTCCTGTACCATCCTCACAATGATTCTTTTGTTTGAACCCATTGTTGCAGCCACTATATCAATCCATCTCATCAAGGGCCTTCCTTTTTTTTCACTATCATATTTTAACAAAGAATGATGTCCATCTCCAGGGACTGGGCTCTCCTGACAACATGTCCAAAGTATGTGAGATGAAATCTCGATATCCCTGCCTCTAAGGAGCACTCTGGCTGCACTTCCTCCAAGATAGATCTGTTTGTTAGTTTTCAGTCCAAAGTACTTTCAATATTTTTGACCAGCACCATAAGTCAAATGCATCAATATTTCTTCAATCTTCCTTGAACACTGGGCAAAACAAACCAGCACTATGGAATTGAAGACACATGGTGGTCAACATCTGACAAGCCACTGTCAGCTACTCTAAATGAACATCAGAGATGCATACTCACACTCCCATCCACTATCAAATGAACCCAGAGAGAGGTGGTAAGCACAGTAGCATTTAGAATAGCATACCCATCCTGCCTCCCCATATACATAAAAACAAAAATAACCATAAAAAACATGGTTTAAGAAACCAATATACAATCAATGAATAAATACAGTAACATTACAATGTTTTGGATACGCAAACAATTTCAAATCACACAAAAGAATTGGGCAAAATGATTCAAGCAGGTGACCAAACTACAGGGACAGAAAATTTTCTATAGAAGCAAATGTTCATGGAATTTGCAAGAATTATACTCAAGAACAGATTAAGAGATAGACAAAGGAAAATAAAGATAAAACCAAGAAATCAATTATGAAACCAAAGACAGAATTGTAGACATACCGGGAAAACAATACAAGAACAAACAGAAAATAAGTAGGCAAATAGAAACTATACTAAAACTAAAACTACAAATCCAGAAGATTGACACTAAAACTTTAAAAGTAGATAATACATTAATAGGAAAAGGAGTAGAAAAAAATTAATAGAGGACATAATCAATGAAATTGAAGACAAACAGTAGTATGTAAGAGAAGCAATCAGGAAAAAATGAATGAAAAAAATGAAGCATAAGAGTTCTGTTGGACATTGTCAGGAAGAAATAATTTGCATGTGATTGGGATAATAGAACAGGGAGAGACAAAAAAGTATAGAGAAATCTATGGAAGATTTATTGGCAGAAAACACACCCAATATCAGAAAGACGAGAAGATATCCATTCAAGAAGTTTGGTGAATTCCAGATAGGATAGATCCTCAAAAGAAAATGATGAAGATATATCACAATAAAACTTTGCAATATCAAAAACTAAGAAAAATTCTGAGTAGCATGGGTAAAATGAAATGTCACTTACAAAGGAGAACTATGTTCTGACTCCTCAGCAGAAACTATGTAGGCAAGAAGGCAAAAATCATGGCATATAACTGAAAGCAAAAAAAATTTCCAATAAAAAAATTACATAAAAGGGACTTCAAAAAGTTCCTGGGAAATATTTTGAATCTCTCTTGTATATTCATCCCACAAATTTGATAGTGAAATTAGATAATTTTCAGACAAACGAATTAAAGGAATTTTGGAAAGCCAGAACAACCTTACATAAAATGGTAAAGGGAGTATTCTGGATAGTGAACCAACAACAAATAACCTGAGATGAAGACACATGAAAACATCACCCAGAAACCCACTCCAATAAAGAATTTTCAAAATTAAAGTAAATGTTGAGGACTAGAAATAGGAAACCAGCCATGTCAATCTGTAAATGACAACTACAAAGCAAAAGGAGGTAACAAGTGATATAGTTACACATCTTGCAACTCAAGAGGAAATGAAGATAATATCAAGATGGAACACAGTTTAAACATAGGAACATAATAAAAATTACAAAGTAACCACAAAACATTCTATTCAAAATGAAAAAAGACAAAATTAGGACTCAGTAAACATAGAATTAGCAACAATGAAAGAAATGTAAAGAAAAATTGGAACAAAATGATCTCAGAACCAAAAATTTTTACAGAACTAATATTTCATTAGCATGAAAAATTAAAGCACAGTAAAATGACAGCAGTAAATTGATACCTATCAATATTTACAGTGAATTTAAATTAATTAAATGCAATAATGAAGAGATAGAACTCTGAAAAGGAAATCAGGAAAAGAATGCCGTTTACAATAGCCACCAAAAGATAAAGTACTATCAAGAAATAAAAGCAAGGAGTGGAGTTTGTCTTTTTGACACCAAGATCCCTGCCTGCTAAACCTCTTTAATCTGGGAGGCAGAGCTATGACTCCAGAGGAGTAGAAGAGAAGTAGCAGAACATCAGAGACAAAGCTGGGGGCTGAAGCTTATGGAATTTCCTTTGGGCATTTATCAGCATTTCTATAGGGGCTTTGTAACATCACCTAAGCAGGTCCTAGGCCAGGAGGACAAGTGGCTGTCCCAGAGAAGTGGGCCTTCAAAGAACTGTATCCTGAGCATTTCTTATCCTGAATTGTAACCTATTAACTTCCCTGATAAACTTCATGATCATGAATATTGTCTGTGATTTTGGTGTGGCCATTGCAATGAATTATTGAACTTAGAAGATACATAGAGAGTTATTTGATGTGGGACAGTTGGTGTCAGAATCTTCAAAGAATATTTGAGAATAGAGGCCTCATAGGAATCAGTCTTCAGTTGATGAGTTTATTCCTTCATCCTTATAAAGACACAGTCTTATGCTCAGGGAGAGTACTACTTAACATTGTGAATATGCCAATAATACCACCCAAATTAATCTATGGATTGTCTAGGTTGGTTCTCTAAAGAAGTAAGTCTAATGAAACTTGATAGATTAGAGAGCGCAAGAGAGAGAAATGCTTAGAGAGACATTTATATCAAGAAAATCACACAGTTGTAGAAGCTGGGATGTTCCAAGGCAAGGTAAGTTCCAAACTCATGGATCAGATGTTAGGCTGGAGGGTGTCTCCTGACTCATATCTGAGGGCTGCTGAAACCAAGATTCATAGGAAGATAATAAGCTTGTGGTTGCAGAGGTGAATTAATCAAAGGTCAGTAAATCAGGCCTAGGGCTGTAACAGCTAATGAATCCAAAGTTAGTGGGTTACATGGCAAGCTACTGATGACTTCCAGGTTTGGCAGGCAATGTGACAGATCATTGGAACCCTGGCGGTATAGTTGGCTTACGAGTTACAAGGTCACCTTTTTGAAACTACCAGTCATTCCTCCAGAAAAAAATGGGGCTTTCTATGTCCAAAAAGAATTATAGTCTTAGAAACTCACAGGGGCAGTTCAGCCCTGTCTTATAGGGGCACTAAGAGTCAGCATTGACTCATAGTGATAAACCATTGGCTCAAATCCAACAAACCAGAGGTCAAAGAGCCAGATATAGGACCCAGACCCAGCAAAAATACCCCAAATTTTCCACATCATCCACTTATGTTGAAAGTAGGTCATAACCTTGAGGAAACTACTTTTCATTGTACTGCATCAGAACTCTGTAAACTTACAATCGATTGATTGCTCATAGAAGATGTCATCCTGGAGATGATTACATTGTGTTCGATTACATAATGGGGAATTATTAGATCTTAACTGGCAAATCCACTAATGGTCTTTGTGTTGCTCTGATGCTGGGTTTGATAATCTATTGCAATAGCTACATGGAACTTACAGAGACTACTCACAATTACAGGAACTTTAAGTAAAAATAAGGGTACAAAATGTTAAGGATTCAATTATTTGGCCGCAGGGCCTCTTTTCAATCATACTGACAAGCATGTTTCGCTTATCCTCAGCCCCTCAGCCATATAGTACCTTGAGCTCTGTTTCTGTGATTCAGGAAGTCTGCTTCCACCATTCAGGAAGTCTGCTCACCACTGCTTCACAGACCTTCCTGCTCCCCTGCTCTGTTTATAGTGTTGTGATCTCTAGTGTCTCTACTGCCTCCACAGGGAATTGTCAAACACACCACTGGTGTCTGTTCTTTCTTGATGGTTGTGTACCAGCTCTTCCTGCTTCTGAGGTGACTCATTTATATGACCAGTGAAATGGCAAAATTGATGCATCCCCTCTGTCAGTGTTTCCCACACCCAGTCACTTGATGGGAGTTACAAAGACATTTGTAGAGAAACAATATCCAGCGATTTCAATTCACCACAGGAACTCTTTGCAAATGAATTCTTTAAAAATTGGTTGCACCTTGTTCTAAATCATTTAGGAAATGAATCAATATATTCAATGAATGTGGTACCCAAAACACTTTAACTTGAATTTCAATCAGTAAGGCGCACGAGTAGAGAAAGCCTTATGTTGAAAAGATATGTGAGTGTGACGTTTGCCTAAGGAGTGAAACCCAATGAGATTGACTAGAAAATACATCGGTGACCAGGTGCCAGTGATAATCACTATGCCGTTCAAACTTACATAATGAATACTCTTTTAATTTGAATACTTGGAGAAATCAGAAACTATTGCTATAAAATCATAGAATGCTTTATTAATTAAAATATCAAATTGTGAAGCTATGATTCTCTAATGCTTTGCAAATCAGCTACGTCAAGCCAAAACTTTCCCATGCAGCCAGTGCCTATATTGATCTCAGGTATACAAACTGCATAAACTACTCTAAGTGGCAAATTCAAGTTAATCCAGAGCTAGTCAGCACCTGTGGGAAATGAAAACACAAGTACACTCATGACTGGTATATGCATTCCTGAAAGTGCTGTTCTCATCTCTCACTCCTCTCAAAGGAATTCTGTGTTCTACCACTTACATCACATCAAAATGACTATTTGGGCATTGTTGGAGGATTCTAGTTATGATCCTTTTAAATGTTCTTTGAGTTTGAGGGAAAAAAAGAAGACCAAACAGGCAAATTCATGGCAATAGGGTGAATGGGGTAATATTTCCCAAGAAATTCTAATAGGACAGCACTTGCTACCCTCAAATAATGAGCAAATATATTGTTATGATGGTGGAAAAAATTCCTTTGAACCTTTTTTCTGATCTTTTCTCACTAACTGCTTTAGTTTTAAATTTTAAGATAACTTTCTTATAGGGCCAAGTGATTATCTTGGGACTATGAAAAAGTTTATCTATGTTACCACTTTGGATTCTTGAAACTTAGTTGCTATTACCTTCTGAGATGGCCTCTTTGTATTGAATTGAATTGCCGAGCAATGCCCTTGGCAGCTACTGCTTTTATTGGACCTCATTTTAGAAAGACACCCTAATGGAACAACTAACTCAAGTGTTTTACTGAGAGAACTGGTCTGAAGCTATCCACTGATTACATATACAAGTTTAAACAAATTTCATTTGGAATAAATAAAGGAATATATAAACTGATATCCATGTAGCAGTACTTTTAAACTTATCCTTATACATGAAAAGGAACTCTGAAAAGTTTCTGGGAAAATGTAATTAAAAGATTATGACACTTTTCTACAAATCATTTGAATCCAATGTTATATATTGCTTTACTTTTCCAGAAATAATTTTATTTTTGAAAATGCTTATTAAATATCAAATCAGATAGATTCATCAATAAAATAAAACCAATCATGCAGATCATACACCTCTTAAAAATACATACTTTTCCCCCCCAGAACAGATATTTATTGCACTACTTGATGCAAGGCAGGGCACTAGATCTGGAAAAGGAGTGGTGGGGCTGCCCTGTCTCTAAGAGCTCAAAAATACATACTTTTAATTAATTTCCATCCCCTCTTTTACCTTAAGGAGCTCTGGTGTAGTAGGGTACGTATTGGGCTGTTTACCACAACCAGCAATTCAAATTCATCAGGTGCTCCATGGGAGAAAGATGAGGTTTTTCTTATAGCCTTAGAAACACGAAGGAGAACTTCTATTCTGCCCCTTAAAGGGTGTAGTAGGCTCAGTATGAGTCAGAATGGACTTGGTGGCATTAGGATAATTAGTTGGTTAGCTTTTATCTTCAAAGGTGCCCCAATCTATGTGATAAATTATATGATTATGCTAGCGGTCATGATTAGGTAGCTGAACGTCTGTCAGGAAACTTCATAATGTAGGCATCAGAATGCTCTCATTATAATTTGTCAAAATCGACCTCAAAAAATAAACATACTTTTGGATGACCTATGCTATTGTCCTACTCAAACTATAAGAAACAAACAATTTAATTCCAAATTCATATATGGAAGCAGTCAATTAATGTTCACTAACTAAATGATATGGTTAAACAGCTCTTCCTAGTAATTTAACTTGACATTTCATTTTACTCTTTATAGACTGAATATGTATTAATAGATTACTCTTTTAGCCTAGCATCAAATAAATATACACATCCACTTTAATTTATTAACTTCTTTTTGTAAAGTTAATGATATGACTTTGGCTTTAAAATATCAAATAATTAGCTTGATCCAATAATTTTATTTAAAATCTTTGCATCCTGAAGAGTCAGTACCTGTGAATCAAGAAGATTAATATTGAATTTCTTCTTTTCCAACTTTTCGAAGAGTCTTGGAGGTATGCAAATAATTACATTTGGTTCCTATATCCATAAATATGGTCAACAATTGTGAAAGGTAGGTTTATTGAGCCAACCTGGCCAGTGAGCACATGTGGAATTAATAAGGTTGCAGTTTAATTGAAGGGCAAAGAGATAAATGGCTTGGCGAGTCTCGCCTTTCTGTCTCTTGCTCTCTGATGATTGTATCAGTGTGTGGCTCCCTTAGCTATTTCTCTGCCTCAACTTGCGAGCTACACTGCCTATGGGACACCCAACCCGTGGACTGTGTCACTGTAGTTTGAGGTTCCTTCGAGAACTGCTTCACCACACTGCTGGTGTATACATCACTTGAGCTGGCGACTGTCGGACCCTGTCATCTGACTGACTGTGGGTGACCTGCCCTGCTGTTTGCTGCCTGTGGCTGGATTACCTGTATTGCTCTACAGAAGACTGAACTGTTTGCTTCCTGGACTTGCACCCAGGAGTCCTCATGAGTTGAAGGACTGTCAGTGTGTTAACTGTCTCATGGAAGTGAGTTGAACTAAGCCCTCTGTACTGCTCTGTGGATTAATTAGCTGTTTATTTCTTTGTGTTGTATCTATCTATAAAATCATGAGTGTCCTAGTTTTGTTTCTCTAGAGAACCCCAACACAATAATATTTCAGGTTATTATATTTGGTAATAAAAATTATTTCTGAAAATTCCAATTTAATTTTACCCAACCAATGTTACTGATAAATCCAGCCCATGTTTAGTCCTACATTCTTTGCTTACTTTTCATTTACATGAATAACACTAATACAACTAATACAACTATAATTTCAGTCTCTTAAAATTTATTCTGATTGTTTCTAGCTAGAAATAATGTATCCCCAAAATATTATTATTCCCTGTGGAAGTTAAATATTTCTTAAATATATAACTCTGTTGAATCCAGCCCAAAGAAAAACTATTCGTTTGTTAAAGATTCTGACCTTAACTCTAGAACCACCATGTCATAAGTGGATATTTATGCATAACAAGAAGGAAACAAATATGTAAGTAGCCACCAGGGAAATAGATAAAAGCACATTTCCTCTCCATTTTATCAATTGTTTCTTCTTTAAAGCAGCCATCATTAAAAATAAAATAAAGCTTATTAAAGGTGAAATTTAAGTCAGATTGCAATATATTATTTGAAAATTTCCATCAGAAGATATACATGAAGATGTTCAGAGAATATTCACAATTTAACCACATTTCCGTCTTGTTTCCTTGGCTTGTTAAGTAATCTGTTCCATAATGTGTTTTTGTAATTGAGGGAGATGAAAAGTGAAGTTGATAAAGATGCATAATTGGTTTCTCTTTTTATTGGGTGCTTCTGTTCAGATTTTTATGCTGCCTTCCTGCAGAATGTTAAAATTCAAAGAAGTCTTTGCAGATGGTATTTAAAATGTTTTTCTCTAAGCTGTTTCAGTCCACAGTATTATGTTCGATGTCTTACAAGAAATCATTAGAGTCTTGAGAAGCAAGATAATGTTGATAAAAGTTTTTTTTTGCTTGAATAGATGGAACATAAATGGACATTTTAGGAATGATTCACATGATTTCAATCATAATCAAATGTTTTATTCAATCCCTAGAATGAGGATGATATCCCCAAGTATTTTTTTGAAACACACAAACATACACAAATGGTTTCTCAAATTGGAAACAGCTTTGGTTTCAAAGATTTCTAAAACAAATACATGCACATTAGATGATAATGTGGCTTAGTTAGATCATATAATGTTTCCACACCTGGCCTGTGGTTACCTGAGCTACCGTACTCAGGCAAAGAAGCACTTGTTTTAAAGATCTTCTCTCCTATTTTATGATGGTTCCAGAAAACTCAATGGGTTGCATAAATAATCATCTCAATTAAGCAGGTAATTAACATGCCCATTAAGATCTTTAACTTGACTTTGCAATCCAACCTGACCTATAATATCTGAGAAACTAATTAAATTGACTATATAGACAATACAAAACAAAAACAAATCTGCCATTGAAGATTCTGACTTAAGCTTTATATACAGTTTCAGGGACTTTTGAAACTTTATATCTTTTTGGGAGCAGATCTTTCTCCTGCAGATCAGCTGGTGAGTTTAAGCCACCCACCTTGTAGTTAATAGTGCAACACTGAATTCATAATACCAGATAAAAAGAGAAAGTAGTATGATGAAGTGGTAGTTACATAATTTCATGTCAACTTGATAAATAGGGTGGAGTCTAGTTTGTCAATCAGGTCACAGCCTGATGATGCTTCCGTGTGGGTTGGCCTTCTCATTAGGATTCTGAGTACTTCCTCGCTCTCTCTGCCTTCCTCATCCTGTTGACAAGCCACTCAGAGACTTGCTGAGTAAGTCAGAAGAGGAATTTTTGGATTAGTATCGGACATATGTATATAGGTAATATCAGATTTATGGACTTGATCTGGGCTGAGCTGGGATGTTTTCTCAAGATACAATTACTCTTTGATATAAAGGTCTCTTACACACACATATGAGTGTCTCTGGATTTGTTTCACTAGTCAGCCTGGTAAAACACAATATGGTACCTTAGGAGTGGGGCACTAGAGAACAAAAATCATGAAGTTAGAGATTAGTCTGACTTCTACCTCATGGTAATTTTTCTTCTTCGTCTAGCCAGAGGTCAGAGAGGGCCATATGGTTTACTTGATTGTTTTCTGGAAAGGGCACAGGAAGTGAAAGTTTTGATTCCTAGAAGTAGTCTTTGGTTCATCCTGTCTGGAATGGCAAAAAATGATTTTGTAAATGTAAATTTTGAGCTCAGGGCACAAAATTGCCCCTTGAACTTCTCTGAGATTATGCTGTTTAGTTATAATGGCTGATGGGTCCTCAAAATGGCTGACAAAAGGCCTCACCTGGGCTTGATGCAGTCAGAGGGCTAAGGCCATATTTTGTACCAATGGAATAGTTTAGATAAGGATTAAGATAAGACAGATAAGGGTTGAACTTGATTTTCAAAAATTTTGTTTAGGATCTGGCTGTACTAGGATTACATAATTTTATTCTGTCTATTGTCATTGATATGATGATTGATAGAAATTATTACAATGTATGAAAATAGAGAGTTTGTAATCACACTGCCTTCAGCCATTAATTCGAATCTTTAAATGGGTTAGGACAGGCCTGAAATGAAGGTTCTGAAAAGATAAACCCCACCCAATGCCTTGAATGCTCAGGACATTCGAATTTGAAGGGACCTACCTAGGGGGCTATTGATAGACTGAAGAAAAAATGAAACCTTTCAGCTTTTTTAATCTAAAGTTGGAACATTTTGGAGCCATGAAGAAACTCTTCTCTCTAGGACTTAACATTAAAGGTAACCTGTGGGTGGCCTAAAATGCTTGCTAGGTGACCTCCTGGATCTACTTTTTGAGTGGAAGTGGGAGAAATGCTGTATTATTAAAGAGATGTGATTGAGTTTGGACCTGGTTCATAGGGGCTAGAGGAGAAGATGAGAGAGGGCTGTCTGGTTGGAAGTTCATGACCTAGCTCAAGGGAGCTAGGGCTGTTGAGAATTTGTGACGTGGCGCCCATGGTTGAAAGGCAACTGCAGCCAATAAGCACCCTAGTGAGGCTAAGTGAGGTGGCCCATATTGAATTGACCAGAACCCCACCAGTTGAAGATAAGATTTTTGAGCTGGTAAATTTGTGCATATTGCTGTTGTCTTCATGAATAGCCTATCCTGATTTGGCTTTGCTTATGGATGCCCACTCACAAGGTTCTAAGTGGAATGAAGATTTTTCACATCAAAGAACATGTTTGTCTTCTCAGAACACTGGTTTGACCTAAGTGGGCATTATAGAAATTGGACACTCAGAATGGTGGGGGTGGGGGGCGGGGAGGATAAATTCATGAAGTAGCTGGTTTACAAACTTTCGTAGGTAGAGGAATATATTCATAATATTATAGCATTATGGTTTACGTGTTCACATGACTAATTGTTAAGTATAGAATATTCTTGTTTTGTTCATCTATAGGATATTATTTTTAAATGAGGCTGACACGTTTTGAGTTGTATAAATTTTAGTGTTATCCTCTTAGGGTCAAATATTATTTTATTATTGTTTTGCTTTAAATTTATATATGGATAAAGAGTTGTGTAAAAGTTTTAAGTTGACAGGGGTAATTATATAATTTCATGTCAACTTGATAACTAGGGTGGAGTCTTGCCTGGCATGGCCTTTTCATGAGGATTCTGGGTACTTCCTCTCACTTGATTCTGCCATCAGAAGAGTCAGGCCTCTCTCTCTCTCTCTGCTTTCAGCCTCCTGTTGACAAGCTTTGTTGCAGAGACCTGTGGACACAGGCTGTGATGATTCCAGTGCCATTGGATCCACAAGACTTTTCATCCACTGACCTGTGATCTTCCTACATTTTGCATCATTGAATGTAACTTCATGAGTCTGAAGAGGAATTTATGGATGAGTATCAGACTTACAGGCTAATATCAGACTTATGGACTTGATCTGGACTGGGCAGGGATGTTTCATCAATATACAATTGCTCTTTGATATAAAGCTCTCTCTAACACACATGAGTGTCTTTGGATTTGTTTCTGTAGTCAGCCTGGCCTAACACACAGGAAGTACAAAAAATACAAAGCAAAAAAGTCACACGGCCATTTATTCAATTTAACATTTAGCATAAGATAGAGTAGTACAACCCCTTATGATTTTCCATCTGTAAATATCAATGGGAGCATTTTCAAAAAGGACAAACATTTATTTTTTAAAGAGTAGCTGGTGGATTTGACCACCAACCTTGTGATTAGCTTAACACTTAACCTACTCTGCTACCAAAGTACCGATAGAGTAGTTTAACACCCTTTTTGTTTTTTGAGGGACCTGTTTAAACAATCCACACTAGATTGTTTCAAATATAATGCAAATTAAATAGTGACAAATATAGCATTGTAGACTATAATTATAATAGGATCATTTCCTAACAGATGAATCAAGTTCATTTGGCAATTCCTTACAGGCATACATGTGAGGCAAAAGTATTGGTACAGAGAGTAAAATAAGAAGTATTGGTGTAATGCAGACTTCTATATAACTCATAGCTCCATCAGGGCTGCTTACTGGGTAATAGAAGAAATAGAAACTGAAATTTAAAAAAATCTTGAACCAAATGAGAATGAAATCACAGCATACCAAAATCTTTGGGACATAACAAAACCAGTGCTCTGAGACCATTTATATCAATAAATGCACCTAAAAATAAAAAAGAAGAATTGAAATCATCATCTTAACCCAAACCTTTCTAACTATTTTTAAAAAGTATTACAATAAGCCTATATTCACCAGACAAAAAAGAGATAATAAATATTAGAGTAGAAATAAGAAATAAGTGAAACTAGAAGCAACAAAAATTGAAGTTGACTCTTTGAAAAGATTAATAAAGTAGACAAACCACTAGTAAATCTAACAAAGAAAAAGATATAAATAACACAAATAAGACATGAAACGGACAACAGCACACCAGAAAGGATAATAAAAGAATACTATGAAGAACTGTTGGGAGAAATGTGAAGTTTTCTACTCCCATAAAGACTTACAGTCTCAGAAATACACAGAGGGTGTTCTATTCTGTCCTATAGGGTCGCTACTAGTCAGAATCTACTGAATAGCAGTTTGTTTTTTTAATGAATTTTTTGCAGAAACACATTACTTACCTAAACTAACAGAGATTTAAGTTGAAATTTTGAACAAACTATTACAAAAGAACAAATGTATAAGGTCATTAGATAAAACCCATTAAGAACAACACAGTCAGGGGCCAGATGGTTTCTGAGGTGGATACAATGGTACTAAGCATTCAGACATGGACTAGTAACTCTAATCTTGGGGTTTCAAACACAACAGCTGTTCTGTGGGGTAAATATGAGGCTATCTTATCGTGTACAAAATGTATAGTCTTGGAAACTGTTTAAAGGGTCACTATGAGTCAGAATTTTCTGTGCTTAAGGTTTTTAGTGGTTATTTCCTCGGAAGTGGGCAGCCAATTCCTTCTTTGTATTCTGTTCTTAGTCTGGAAACTCCATTGTAATATGTCCACTTTGAGTGACCCAGCTGGTATTTGGACAGTGAAGAAGAATCTGTGCCTTTGAATTATGGTGCTTATATGTACATGTAGTATATGCTAAATTTGAAGGCAGCAGATGGACTTTGGACCTCTACTCAAGTACTCCCTCAGTGCAAGAACACTGTTCTAATAACCTGACATTCCGTGATGCTCACTTTCCCAACACAACCACTGAAGAAAAAATGGGTGCGTAAGCAAATGTGGTGAAGCAAGCTGATGGTGTCAGGCAATCAAAAGATATAGCATCTGGGGTCTTAAAAGCTTGAAGATAAACAAGCGGCGATCTAGCTCAGAAGCAACAAGGCCCACATGGAAGAAGCACACCAGCCTGAGTGATCATGAGGTGTTGATGGGATCAGGTATCAGCCATCAAAGACCCAGAACAAAAAATCACCAATATGAATTAGGGGGAGTGTGGAGTTGAGACCCAATACCCACCTGTAGAAAATTAGACATCCCCTTACAGAAAGGTCACAAGGAATAAACACTTTCCTATATGCAATGGAAGCCTATTGGTAATACTTCTTTTACTTATCCTTGTGCATACGTAGTTCCACCTGTGAGGTCAAAAACATAGTATGTCATTTGAATGGGACATAACACAAACAAGTTAGCTTGGTAGTTAAGCTTTCTTCATTCATTAGTTGATGAAATAATTTTTGAAAGATTACTAATTTTTATACAAATATGAGAAACGATAACTAATTTCTTCTTGGTTGCTCTCCAGCTGATTCTCACTGATAGAGACTCCATATGTGCAGGGTGGAACCACACCATGGAATTGTTGTGGGTGTTATTTCTAGAAGACAATTGCCAGGCCCGTCTTCCAAGGTGGTTCAAACCAACAACCAGTCTTTCTTTTTTAATTAATCATTTTATTGGGGGGGCTCTTACAGATCATATAACAATTCATAATTCAACTGTCTTAAGTACACTTGCATACATGTTGCCATCATAATTTCCAAAACATTTTCTTTCTACTTGAGCCCTCAGTATCAGCTCCTCAGACCTCCCCCACCCTCCCACCCTCGTGAATCCTTGATCAATTATATATTATTATTGTTATTTTGTATCTTACACTGTCCATTGTCTCCCTTCACCCACATTTCTATTATTCATCCCCCTCAAAAGGGGGGAGTTATATATCCAACCTTGTGATCAGTTCCCCCTTTCTCCTCCTGGCCCCCCATTCCTTACCCTCATAGAATTGATACTCCCACTACTGTTCCTGGGGGGTTTATCTCTCCTGGATTCCATGTGTCCAGAGTTCTGGTCTGTACCAACATATGTACTCTGGTGTAGCAGGATTTGTAAGGAAAAACTGGTCCATGATAGTGCAGGGGAGGAAGCATTCAGGAACTAGAGGAATGTTGTGTGTTTCATTGGTGAAACTTCTGTGAGGGGATGGCCAGTGTTCTACAGATGGGCTTTGGATCTCCACTTCAACCCCCCTAATTCACTTCCATGTAGTTGTTTGTTTTTTATCTTTTGTTACCTGATACCTGATCCAGTCAGCACCTCATGATCACTCAGGTTGGTGTGTTTCTTCCATGTGGGCTTTGTTGCTTCCCTGCAAGATGGGCACTTGTTTAACTACAAGCCTTCAAAACACAAGATGCTGTGTCTTTTGATAGCCAGGCACCATCTGCCTTCTTCGCCACATTTGCTTATGCACCCATTTTGTCTTCAGCAATCATGTCAGGAAGGTGAGCATCACAGAATGCCAGGTTATTAGAACAAAGTGTTCTTGTGTTTAGGGAGGCCTTCAGTAGAGGTCCAAAGTCCATCTGCTATCTTAACACTTAACATATAAATATATGTACATTGACCTATATCCCTATCATTATAAATTAATATATTTACATATGTACATGCCTATATCTATACCTCTGTAAATAGTTTTTGTCTCCTAGTTATTTCCTATATTTCTTTTCACCTTCCTCCTGTTCCACTATCAAGCTCACCCTCCATTCAGCTCTCAGTAATTCCTCTCGGGTACATTGCACTTGATCAAACCCCATCAGGTATTTTATGCCCTCCTCACCATCAATTTTGGATCTCTCATTGTTCCCTTGTCCCTGGGTTTGTTGGCTCCCCACTCCCCATCCCCAACCCTTCCTCTCCCTTGTCCTCCTGGAACCAAATGTCCTGTTTTTTTTCTTTTCTGTGTTGTTTATCCTGCCTATCTTATACAGATAGACATAGAGCAGAAGAAAAGAAAAGAGGAAACAAAACCAACCAACCAACCAAACAAACAAACAAAGCCTATAAATAGTTCAAGGTCTGTCTGCTGCCCCCTTACGAATGTTTTCTATTCAGATCTTAAGAGATGCCAACCCCTATCCCATGAGTCAGAAGTCTATTTTCAGTATTCCTCAGGGACTTCGTTACTTCCCTTGCTGCCCTGTTGTGCTCCCTTCTTGTGTCACCCTGCTGTGTGTGGGGCAGACAGGGCACACTTTCCGCACAGTGTTTCAAGTGCCATATCTCATAGTGTTGTGGGTCAGTTCGGGGATGTCATGCTTTGTGGCAGGGCCTACACTACTGTCCTCTCTGTGAATTGACTGCTCTGAGCAGGGATGTCATCCTCAGGGCTTGGTGGGCCATGATGAGATCCACTCTCTCTCTTTTCCTCTTAGTTTGCACCCCTGCGGTCTTGACAGACCAGTCACTTCCCTTGTCTATATTGTCAGTGCTGTCCTCTATATTACATTCTTCTGGGGAGGGGCACAACATAGCTCGACATGGGTCAAGCCCCATTGTCCTCTCTGTTAGTTCACTGCTCCATGCTCGTATGATGCCCTCAAGGCTTAGGGCTCCTGGATGAGGTCTGGTCTCTCTGTCCCTTTCCTGTGGAGACATAAGTAATTATCTTCCCCATGGATGGATTAATGCCCTGTTCTCACACCACCCTCATCTTTTTCTGTTTCTTTTTTTTTTCTCTTTTCTCCTGCGTTTTAGTTGTCTGTCATATGCATCCCTGGGTTGTATCTGGCCAATGCCAAAGTGCCTGGACTTTGATCCAGGAATTATGAACTAAGTAGCTTATTCTCTTATGCCCATTGTACTTTTTGAGCTTACCTCAGGGTACTCATGTTGTTCTTCACCCTTTGTGCTTGGCTAACTTCACTAAGCATTATTTCCTCCATCTCTTCCCATGACACACTGTGCTTGATGTGTTAATCACTGATTTTTAGGGCTGCATAGTACTCCATTATATGTATTTACCGGAGTTTTAAAATCTATTCATCAGTTACTTGAAATTTAGATTGCTTCCAATTCTTTGGGATTGTGAACTGCACAGTGATGAACATTGGAGCACAGATGTCTGGTCTTGGTGTCTTTCTTAGTTCTTCTGGGTATATGCCCAGCAGGGGCATTGCTGGATTATACGGTAGCTCTATTTCCATTTGTTTTAAGTATCGCCAGAATGATTTCCATAGTGGCTGCACATACCTACAAGAACACAAGCAGTGGATGAGAGTTCCTATCTCACCATACCCCCTCCAACACTTGTTGCTCCATGATCTTTTGAATTGGGCTATCTGTGAGGTTGTTAGATGGTATCTCATAGTTGTTTTGAAATGCATTTCCCTTATGGCTAATGATTGGGAACATTTTCTCATATGTTTATAGGCCATTTGGATTTCTGCCTTTGTGAAACTTCTGTTCAGGTATTTTGCCCACCTCCTCAGTGGGCTATTTTTTTTTCTTTTTGTAGGTTGCAGAGTTTTATAGATTTTAATAATAAGACCTTTTTCTGATGTGTCATTTCTAAAGCTGTTTTCCCATTAGTGGGCTCTCTTATTACTTTCTTGGTGAAGTCTTTCAATGTACACAGTGTTTTATCTTCAGTATATCCCACTCACCAACTTGTGCTTCCTCTGTTTGTGACCTTCCCTATTTCTGATAGCCTATGTATTCCCTGCACCAAAGTTCTGAGGTTTGACTTAATTCCCTCTAGTTTGATAGCCCTAAGAGTTTGGGGGATTACCTCGAGGTCTGTGTTTCACCTTGACTTTATTCTTATGCTTAGAGTGAGGTGAGGGTCTTGTTTCTTTTTTCCGCAAGTAAATATCCATTTTTTCCAGCACCACTTGAAATCAACAAATTTTCAACTCATCACAGACTGTTTAAACATTTGTGCCAATCAAGGATACTTGAATGTCCCCATCATCTGAAATATTCTCAGGCTCTTTATTGACCTATCTTTTCAAAGAAAATGGAAGTAATATTTTGATATATTATCAAAAGTTACAGTGGCTGAAGTTAGCATTTGATTGCATAGGCTTTATATTACAAACCATTTTCTGTCAATAGCTTCAAAATTTTTATCAAGATTTCTATCTCTTTATACAGCTTACTGCCATCAAGTCAATGCTGATTCACAGTCACCCCGTGTGAGTTTCTGAGACAGCAACTCTTTATAGGAGTGGAAAATACAATCTTTCTCTCACAGAGCTGCAGGTGGTTTAGGAATGCCAACCATGAGGACCACAGCCCAGCACATAACCACTAAGCCACCAGGGCCCCTCTCAATGTGTGTGTGTGTGTGTGTGTGTACACACACACTTCCATCGATTCAATACTGACTCATAGGGACCCTACAGGACATGATAGACCTGCCTCGGTGGATTTCCAAGGCTGTAACTGTTTATGGGAGTAAAAAGGTCCATCTTCCTCCCACACAGCAGCTGACCACCTTGTGGATTGCATCCCAACACTTAGCCACATGGCCACCAGAGCTGTTCCCTCTCTCTCTCAGTCTCTGTCTGTGTTCGTCCCTCTCTCTGTGTGTTTGTGTGTATGCAGTTATCTACTATCTATCTATCTATCTATCTATCTATCTATCTATCTATCTATCATCTATCTATCATCTATCTATCACCAGGACACCACTAGGGCTCATTTATGTGTGTGTACACATATATGCACACATATATTACACCTTACATATTTTTAATAAACTATCTGGTAGTTGCATAATCTGTTGTCAGTTTGAGACTTAAGAGTGATGGAGTGGACCTTACAGAAGGGTTGCGAGGAAGAGACGTGCCAGTCAGGGTGCAGTGTATCAATGATGAAACATACAACTTTCCTCTAGTTCCTAAATGCTTTCTTCCTACCCCCCCACCCCCATCATGATCACAATTCTACCTTACAAATCCGGCTAGACCAGAGGATGTACACTGGCACAGATAGGAACTGGAAGCACAGAGAATCCAGGACAGATGATCCCTTCAGGACCAGTGCTGAGAGTGGCGATACAGAGAGGGTGGAGGGAGAGTGAGGTGGAAAGGGGGAACCAATGACAAGGATCCACATCTAACCTCCTCCCTGGGGGATGGACAACAGAAAAGTGGGTGATGTGAGACGTGGGACAGTGTAAGATATGACAAAATAATAATTTATAAATTATCAATGGTTCATGAGGGAGGGTGAAGCAAGGAGAGAGGGGAAAAAATGAGAAGCTGATACCAAGGGCTCAATTGTAAGGAAATGTTCTGAGAACGATAATGTAAACAGATGTACAAATGTACTTGACACAATGTATGTATGTATGGATTGTGATAAGAGTTGTATGATCCCCCAATAAAATGATTTAAATAAAAAAAGGGTGAAGGGGTGGAGTTTAGCCTGTCAATCAGGTCGCAGCTTGATGACTTCATTTGGAGTTGCTAAGTATATAAATAGCTCACTGGAGGAGGGATACACGCTTCCTCCCTGCAAAACATTCCTGCTGACAAGACACCTGGAGCTATCCTAGTGCCCTGGAGCTGGAGGAGGTATGTGGCTGCCGGCATTGAGATGCTTACACTGCCATTGGATCCACAAGACTTTCCACCCACTGGCCTGTGATCTTCCGGCATTAGGCATCATTTCATGTGTTACCTGAGTATAGATAATTGGGACATTTATTGTTGTTGTATTTTTCACATTATGTTTATATTTTGTCTTATTTCCCTGTAACAAGTTTGTCATTTTCTAAAGTTGATTTTAAAACATTAATAACTATTTCCTCGACTAAAGCTTATGTCTCTTTGACTTTGATTTTAATTATTGTAATTTTGGATCCAAATTGGTCCTTTGGAGAGAACAAAACAAACAAACAAACAAACAAGCAATCCCTTCTCAGCACATGATTGATTGTTAGGCCATGCTACTGAGTAAGGTGGTTTTAAACATTAGCAAGTGTTTTGTGAGGAATAACTGTTAAATACAGTTTTGAGGACCACTGGTTTTTAAACCCAATCATACTGTTAAAAAAACTAAGATGTGGCTAAAAGAAGCTAAACTATTTTTAACCTCACTTCATAAGTGACAGCAAAATTAAATGGAGACAATCATGAATCACAGGAGGATGGGAGTTGGATAACTAATTGGCCTATTTTCTGTGCTGTCAGAATCCTCTCAAGCAATTTTCCTCAATTATAACTGCAAATCAGCATGCTATTTCCTCCGCATGAACTATCCATTTCCTGAGGACTAACTAGGTATCATGGGATAACTCATGATGGAGACCATTTTCCACTGGTGAATAATTACAGGAAGTTCACAGTGAAATTCCAGCCTTAAATTTTTTCTCAAAGTCCATAGGAATAATTAAAAAAACCCTTATGAGTAAAAGACTACCTGAGTTGTCCACAAGAATTAGACCAATCTGCTAGTAAACCTGGGGCAGGGGTGGGAATGGGGACAGAGAAAAACCGAAACTCAAATATTGTCTCATTTTGCTTACGGATAAGGTACTCAGGTGGTGCTCTGAGTTAAGCATTGTGCTTCTAACCACAAGGTTAGTGGTTCAAATCCACCAGGTGCTCAGTAGGAGAAAGATGAGGTTTTCTGCTCCCATAAAGATTTACAATTTTGCACACACTCTATAGGATCATTATGAGTCCCATTGGACTCCATGGCAGTGACTTTGGTTTGTTTGGTATGCTTACAGCTGCATTGTTTGTAGTTGGGCTACTATGCATAAACATGTTAGGCTAGCCAGAATCCGCTAGCGGTTTCCGTTTGGGTTGTGCTTTTGTTCTGTAATTTTAGTTCAGTCAATTCTGTCACTCAGTGGTTTGCCCTCTCTTATGTCATTTGGTCATATGGGTAACTATGACATACAACCTTATCTTCCAAATATCCACATTCATATCATATTCTAGAAATGAAATCAAACACCATCGTTTCAGCCTATCATTTTTAAAGCAAAACAGGACATCTAACATGCCAAATATTAATATTTTCTCCAAAATGTATGTTTCTTTCATGTTAATGAGATAGCACTCTGGCCAGCAGATTTCAAAAGCTTCCAAGGGAGTGACCATATCTTCTGTGGTAGTACCCAGTGGTAAAAAAGAACATAAAATATTTGGGAGGTACTTCTAAAGTATAAGGAATGTCCTTTCATAACAGGCTTTTCTGTTGTGGACATCTGATGTGTGATGTAGTATATTAGAAGCTATGTAACAATAAGGCATATTATGCTAATCTGATTGCTATTATAGCATTTCATGGAAATTGGTAATTAGAACAGTCCAAGTATCTTAAATCTACAAATTGGGCATTCAGTAATGCTGTTTAGAGAACAATTGTAAAGCATAGGGCAGAGAATTACTGGTAAAGGGAGGAAGGTATATGATGAAAGTAAAGTTAACCCTTGTCATTTGTTAGACACCCTTTGAGAAACAACACTTGTCAAAGGCCAAAGCAAAGGCTTGAAGAGACAAGAACACATTGTCTTTGCTCTGCAAAGTGAAATTTATCCTTTCGTTTCATTTGGGTTTGTTCTGAGCTTGGTGTAACCACTACCACATGAAGTATTCTCAGAAAAAGTATGTTTTAATCAAAAGCATAAGATTTCACTGTAGTTTTGGTCCTTTGAGTATTGTTGTTCTTGTTGTTGTTTTCCAGAATTCTTTCAATGAAGAAAACCACACTCAAAGAACATTTGACATTTTAAAATGTATAGGGAAAGCTATGACTCCGCTAAAATCAAAGCAATTATGTTTTCATTTATCTTAACAGAACAAGATAGGTTTCAAAAAAACAAATCACATTTTCCATGTATAACTTTTGTTTGATTCCTATGAGTGATAACTTTAAGAATTTTCATTGTTACAGCTATCTTTTATGTTTGCTTGTTTTAGCTTTTAAAATGAAACTAGCATGTAAGTATACTCATTTATCGATGTGAAAATGCCGCCATACTTGGTATATCTACATATTCCTTCACTAATACCATTCAAGTACATTTGATTTATCGACAAGATTAACTAACAGGTACATCTTGTACCTTATTTTGTAACCACCCAAGATACAAATAAATAAATTAATGAAAAAGGTTTCAAGTTTCAGTTTGATATCTATTTTATGTTAAAGTGTGTGATATAAGTGACATCTCACTCAAAGATGAAAACTAATTTTAATTTACCTTCTTTAGGTTTAGGCTGCCACACAAGGTTCTACGTTGTAGAAAGATCAGACAAAATAGACAAGTGTAACAATGCCAGTGCCAATTATTTTGCTGCACCAATTTGGCCAAGTCTTTACAAAGGATAAAAAGAAACAAAACTCACTACCATTGAGTCAATTCTGACTCGTTATGGGATATATACTACAAATTACTTACACATAAGAATAATCAATGAATCAGTGTTTATACTATCCATGTACTGCTATGGAATTGATCCCAACTCATAGCAACACGAGAGGACAGAGTAGAACTGCCCATGGGTCTTTCCAAGGCTATACATCTTTATGGGAGCAGAAAGACAAGAAGCTGGTGGGCTTGAACTGCTAACCATGTGCTTAACAACCCAACTTGTAACACACCATGCCACCTGGCTCCATTTATAAAGAAAAACTACCTGTGAATTTTTCAGTTCTGAGTCAGAGTAACTCTATAAGACAGAGCCGAACTGTCCCTTTGAGTTTACAAAGCTTTACAGCTCTGTGGGGGCAGAAAGGCTCATCTTTCTCTACCTCAGTGTTTGGTAGTTTTGAACTGCTGAACACCTTGTGGGTAGCAACTCAATGTTCCACTAGGGCTTTTTTTAACAAGAATTTTACAATGGATTATAAATAGTGTCTAGATACCAGAGATATCGAGTTGTAGTAAAAATACTACTGCTATTGGGTTGTGAATTCTTTTTTTCTACATTAATTTGTGGATTTCAAGAGGTTTGTTTTGGATACTTTAGGAAGGAGAACGTGGTTTGTGGCATAATATGGTCTTGGCTATTATCAAGTTTTTGTCTATCCTAAAAATTTCCACAAGAATACAAAAATATCCATATATACAGTGCTTGAAATTATCTAACTTCAGACTACCTATCAGATCCAGAATACAGAATGGGGCCATTAAATAAACTAGGCTCAGAGCATAACATGATCTACTCCCTCAAATTCTTATTCCACAATTTTTATTAGTTCTATGTGATTTAGAAAAAATAATTTTGCACCATGTTTGGCTTGATGTCTCTAACATTTTTAGTGGGTCAATATTGAAAATCACAGGCTTATTACAAGACACATCTAAGATGAAGAGAAAGAGAACAGTTAAAAGTTGAAGGGTTCCCCTCCAGACATTTAAATTAGTTTATTACAACTATGTCAGATCAAGGATACCCCACATACATGTATGTGCTATATACATGCATGATGATTTATACACATAGTCATAGTTTTACAAATTAATCTATAAATGGCATTACCTCTTATTACTCTTTAGGTATGAGGTGACCATGAAGTAGATTTGACATTTATATCTATTCAGGTCAGACACTTTGAACTCTACATAGTGCAATTCCAGGAGGCTCTCAGGAAAGACTGCTCAGTCTTAATAAATGCATAGGCTTGCTTTATGTTTTCCCAAAGCCAAGAACGGCTCCGTCTGAGCTTGGCTAATATCCACGTTTGGAGAGCAGAGAAACATGAGATGATTGTGAATAAATTAATCAAAAGTGCAGAACATTGCTAGTTTTACGAAAAGGAGAACAAAGATTGCAGGTTGCTACTTCAAAAAGTGATGTGGACATCTAACAAAGATGAACCACATAAACCTAGCTAATGCTCACACAGTCCTCATAGTTCTTAAATTCCCAGAAAAGAAGATTCCGGGTTGAGAAAATTTCTTAAGGGGCCAGAAATAGAAACTCACTTCCCTTGGCAAATCCCACTTTATGATGTCAAAACCTGACTTTTTACTGATTTGGGAAATAAAATTATAAAAAGGTACCGTCGACTCTGTTAAGTACAATTTACACCTGAAATAATTGATTATATAATATTAAGCAATTCATTCTAATCTTGTAAACTTTAATGCAGCCATAGGACTAACGATGAGGAATGATAGGCCAAATAGTTATGAGGACTAGGCGTAGCGACAGCCAATGACAATGCAGTAAAACCTGCAAACGCTGGGACATGTGTAAGTCAGAAACGTGTTAGAGAAGCAAAACTCAAGGATTTTCCACTAACATGATACAAAAGTGGTAAGTATGGTCCATAAAAGGTGGGAACATTGCCAGAGACAGAACAACAAGGGAGTGTAATCCTGCTTAGCATAGACTAAAACATTGTCCGGACAATGTTGGTGAAAATGAGTAAGTGCTTGACTATTTAGCCAAAAGGCTGGCAGGTCAAACCTGCCCATGGGCATGTTGGAAAACAGGCTTGCTGCTCTGCTTCAAAAAGGTCACAACCCTGAGAACCCCATGGGACAGTTCTACTTTGCACCCATGTGTAGGAATCACCACCATGGAAAGTAAAAACAGTGTGGGAGATACCGAATTTTCATTTCATATATATATATATAGAAACTGAGGCTCAAAATGATTTGAGAACATTAAAAAAAAATCATTCTTTGGCCAACGTTCATCTGACTGGAAAGCCTGTGTTTTTCCATTCTTGAGACTCCATTCTAATCCAGATCTGGAGAATAGCTGGCATGCCTGCTGGCTTCCACCCCACTCTACCATTACCTTTGTAGTCATTAGTGAATAATCACAACCCTTCTCAGCCAAGTACTCCAGGCCACCACTGCAAACTGTAGCTCATATGGGAGTTGAAATCTTTTTACCAGCCCTGGAAAAACACAAAGTGAAGATTTGCTCATCATTTAATATGCTCAAAAGCATTAAAAGTACTTTTGTTTTAAATGGTAACACATCTAATGATATTTATTCAAGTACTAGTTCAACAATACTCTAGAGAACATTAGGAAAGAGATCAAAACTAAATTCTGAAGGGAGAAAGATAGAAAAGGGACTAAAGCTAAATCCTAGCATGTTTACATCATATTTTCCTAAAATGGAATTCTATAGGATTAAAAACAAGCTAAAACAAGTGATTTTCCCACATCTAGATCAGCAATATTCTTTGCTGAACAAAGTTGAAAGGCAATTTTAATCTTAGGGTGATGATGTGTGTCTAAACACATAAATGTCAAATTCAGAAATAATCTGGAATTCAATTATAAAAATGCATATTTTAGAATTATTAGCTCAAAGCTAAGACATATAAAGATGTATGGAAGATGTTAGAGGCACCTATTAATTTCCTTCCCAAGTTAAACAGCAAACATGGCTTTCTGTCATATTCAAGCTCTCTTTGGCAGTTAAAAAATTTGGATCAGATACAATAGACAACAGAGAAAATAATGCAATAGGGAAAATAATGCATGGAACTTATCTCTAGCTTCTGCCTCAGTATCACTTTAGCTCTGACTTCATTGGGGCCAAGTCTCCCTGATTGACTCACTGCTGCTGTAGAAGGTTTCAGAAACAAATTCTGTCCTGCTAGGGTAATTCAAGGAATGGCTTCACAAGAACTGAGGCAAAGGGCACTTACAGAGGTCTAGATAAAGACATGTACATATGCAAATATATTTATATGAGGATGGGGAAATAGATCTATGTGCCTATATTTATAGGTTTAGTATTAAGGTAGCAGAAGGACATTGGGCCTCCACTCAAGTACTCCCTCAATGCAAGAATACTTTCTTCTATTAAATTGGCATTCTATGATGCTCACCTTCTTGACACAACTGCTCAAGACAAAGCAGGTACATAAGCAAATGTGGCGAAGAAAGCTGATGGTGCCCGGCTATCAAAAAGTATAGCATCTGGGGTCTTAAAGGCTTGAAGGTAATCAAGCGGCCATCAAGCTCAGAAGCAACAAAGCCCACATGGAAGAAGCACACCAGCCTATGCGATCATGAGATGTCGAAGGGATCAGGTATAAGGCATCATCAGAACAAAAAAATCTTACCATAGTGAATGATGGGGGGAGTGCAGAGTGGAGACCCAAAGCCCATTAGTAGGCCACTGGAGATCCCCTTGCAGAGGGGTATCGGGGAGGAGATGAGCCAGTCAGTGTGTGATGTAACAACAATGAAAAATACAACTTTCCTCTAGTTTCTAAATGCTTCCTCCCCGCCCCCACTATCATGATACGAATTCTACCTTGCAAGTCTGGCTAGACCAGAGGATGTACACTGGTACAGATAGGAACTGAAAATACAGGGAATCCAGGGTGGATGATCCCTTCAGGACCAGTGGTGTGAGTGGCGATACTGGGAGGGTAGCGGGAGAGTGGGTTGGAAAGAGGGAACTGATTGCAAGGAACTATATGTGACCTCCTCCCTGGGGGACGGGCAACAGAAAAGTGGGTGAAGGGAGATGTCAGACAGGGCAAGATATGACAAAATAATAATTTATAAATTATCAAGGGCTCATGAGGGAGGGGGGAGCGGGGAGGGAGGGGAATAATGAGGACCTAATGCCAGGGGCTTAAATGGAGAGGAAATGTTTTGAGAATGATGAGGGCAATGAATGTACAAATGCGCTTTACACAATTGACGTATGTATGGATTGTGATAATAGTTGTATGATTCCCTAATAAAATTATTTTTTTAAAAAAGAACTGGTCATTTTTAAGGGCCAAAGCCTCTAAAGCAAGAATGGCAGGCAAAAAAGGAAAAGCAAGCAAGAAAAATCTCCCCACGCAACTGCTTGACCCAGTTCCAGAGGGATAAAAGCAATGCATACTTAGATTGAATTCCTGTCGGCCCCAAAGTACACACCAAGAACCCATTGCTTCCATTGACAAATATCTTAATTAGAAGATGGGATTCACTCTCAATTAGAGAAACAGATTGAGACACTCCCTTTAAAGATAAAGCCATTGAGAAGCATGCTGCAGTTTGGTAGTGAAAAAAAGGCAATTAGGCATATCACCTGGAGCCTCCTTTCATTTGCAGGAATGAATGCACAAACAAAACAATTACTCCACTGAAGAGGTACTTCACCAAGGCTCAGAGAAGGGGATGAATTGATGCTGAGGATTATTTGAGCAAATGTCCTCTGGGATTAATTCCCACTAAGGAAAGATAATTAACACTACCCACACTACTTTGGTTATACTTTTCCTGAACCCCACTGAATTTCTGGAATAGGACATGAAGACCATACTAACAACACAAACAGATGTGAGCACTTTGCAAGCCTTGGATTTACTTCATTTAAGAATGTTGGCATTATTACTGAGATAGCGAGCTATTTCGTGTCTTTTAATTCTTTTATTCAATAAGCAGCACCTATTTTATTACCAGTACAGTATTAAACACACAATTACATGGAAATATGTAAAAGAATAATCCACTGTCCTTCATGACCTCATTAGCAAGACATGTGGCAAAACATTATATTCAATAACTAGAGGGAAATACTAAATTCATGTGTTAGGAAAGACATGATGAAGAGTTAAGGAATACGTGTGTGTCTGTTTATCTAGGTAGGAGAAAGACAAGAACATGCAAGATATTCAGTCATATGTTGGCGATGCATCATACTCTTGGCCTTGAAAATATTACAGGCTTTTAATTTGGCTGCTTTTACAAAATTTTTAAAAAGCCAATTAAAAAACTGAAAATCCAATTATATAATTAGACCTTTTTGTCTAGATGATGCCAAATGTGCAATTTGACATTTTCAGTGAAATGGATTGGTTTTTCTGGCACATGGCCCATTTACATTTTTGACTGAAGTAATGGTTACTAATACATATTTCCAGTCATATACTATTAATTTATGTAGACTATTATTGTTTGTAGGACAAATGTGATTTCAGGAACTTTCCATATATATGTTATTCAGAATCAACAATTCTGCAATGGTTTGTTGTATCTTGATATTACAAGAGAAAAAGGAATCTTGTAAAAGTAAAAATAAGGCTTAAAATATCAAGCTCTAAGGAAAAAATTCAGAAATTTAAGTCTATCTTCAGCACACATGAAGCAGAATGAGAATGATAACCCACTCCAAAGGAAGGAGTTCCCTGGTAATGGTTGGTTCAGCGATTCTTTGTCGGCAGAATGTTGTCCAAATCCTAGGTTCTACCCTAAAACTGTGCCTCATTTCCCTCTTTTCCTGACAGATCATTTAAGGGTAGTTTAACTTAAAACAATAGGCAAAAAAACCAATCCTTTTCCTGAATTTAAAGTTTAACCCTATATTTTAGCCACATTGGCAGGCATGTAGAGAGGTAATAGGAGCCCTGAGAGTGCAGGGGTAAAAGTGAAAGATCAGCCATTTGAACCCACCTGGTGATCTGTTTTTTAAGATTTCAGTATAAGAAACTGTACAGGGCAGTTCTACTCTGTTCTATAAGATTACTCCCCTTCCCTTTCTCCTCCCCTTTCCCCCATGCACCCTTAATAATTTATAAATTATTATTGTATCTTATATTACACTGTCCGGCG
>NW_022109980.1:8543986-8578849 GCF_000313985.2 Echinops telfairi
AGAATTTTGGGAATGATGAGGGCAACAAATGTATAGATGTGCTTTACACAATTGATCTATGTATTGTGATGAATTGTATGAGCCCCAATAAATTGATTAATAAAAAAACAAAAAATTACTATTAGTTGGAATTGCCTCCTCGCATACTATTTTTGTGAGGTGACATCAAGTCAGTTCTGACTCAAAGTGACCCGCTGAAAACAGACTGAAACACTGCCCAGTCCGGTGCCATCCTCACAACGGCTGTTATGGTTCAGCCCATTGTTGCAGTCATTGTGTCAATCCACCTCCTTGATCATCTTCCTCGTTTTCATTGTCCATCTACTTTACCAAGCATGATGTCTTTTCCCAGGGAAGGACCTCTCCTGATAATGTGTCCAAAATACACGAGACCAAGTCTCAACATCCTTGCTTCTAAGGAGCAGCCTGGTTGTTTCTTCCAAGAGAGGTTTGTTTGTTCTTTGGCAGTCCATGTTACTTTCAATATTCTTCACCTGCACCATAATTCAGATGCTATTCCTCTTTGACCGTCCTTTTTAATTATGTATGTATGCGTGTGTATATTGAGCAGGAAGACTCCAAGGCACACAATAACAAAATGCACACCTATATGAAAGAGTGGGGAAAAATTACCCATAAAATTCAACCGCATTAAAGTCAACTTATCTGGTACTTTGTTGACTAATGACCGGGATACTTACTAATATTTGAATATAAAATATAAATATCAAAGAAATTTCTATGTTGTTGTTGGGTGCCATCCAGTTGATTCCAACTACCAAGCAAATGTTGCTTACTCATGTCCAATCCCCCAAATCTTAACCTTGTTTGAGCACATAATTATATCAATCCATATCATTGAGGGTCTGCCTCTTTCACTGACCCTGTATGTCAGCAAGCATAATGACCTTTGCAAGGGTCTGGTCCCTCCTGGTAACATGTCCAAAGTACATGACAAAAAGTTCTGCCATCCTGACTTTCAAAGAGCATTCTGGCTCTACTTCTTCCAAGAAAGATTTGTTTGTCCTTCTGGAAGTCCACGGTATTATCGATATTCTTCACCAATATGCTAATAAAAAGACATCAATTCTTCTGTGGTCTTCCTTATTAATTTTTCAACTTTCATATGCCCATGAAGTGAGTGAAGGCACCATGGTTTGGGTCAGGCACACCTTTCCCCTAAAAGGTCCCTCTTTGCTCTTTAGCACTTTAAAAAGTTCTGGTTCAGCAGATTTGCCTAATGCAATGCGGCTTTTGATTTATTGATTACTGTACTGACACAAGCATTGCTTGTGGATCCAAGTATAATGAAATCTTTGGCAACTTCAAGTTGTCCTTGCTCCAGTTGTGAGGCCTTTTGTTTGTAGTCATTACATTGAGGTGTAATCCGTACGAAAGGCTGCATTCCTAGATTTTCATCAGCAAGTGTTTCAAGTCCTTCACCCTTTCAGCAATCAAGGCTGTGTTATCGGCATATCAATGGTTGTTAATAAGCCTTCCTCCAATCCTAAAGTTACCTTCTTTTTCATATAGTACATTCAATTATTTGCTCAGTGTACAGATTGAGCAAGTATGATGAAAGGGTGCATCCTTGATGCACAGTTTTCCTAATTTAAGACCATTCAATGTGCCATTACTCTAGTTGAACAATGGGACTTTCAGTCCATGTACAAGTTTCCAATGAGCACAATTATATGTTCTAGAATTCTCATTTTGTTTGTAATGCTATCCATGGTCAATTATGATCCACAAATTCAAATGCACTTTCTTAGTTCATAAAATACAATTAATCATCTGTCTGGTATGTGCTGCTTTAAGCCAAGATCTAGCTGATATCAGGAATGAGATTCCTCAGATAATGTCCTCTTCTGCATCTGCTTTGTGTTTCTGGCAGCTCTCTGTTGATATATTGCTGCAACCACTGTTAAATGATATTCAGCAAAACTTTTACTTGCCTGGGATATTAATTATATTGTTGTATAATTTCCTCATTCTGTTGGATAACCCTTTTTGGAATGTGTACAACTATGGATCTCTTTCTGTTGATTGGCCAGGTCTTGCTAATTGCTTGGCATAAATAAGTGAGTACTTGTAGTGTTTCATCACATTGTTGAAACATTTCAATTGATATCCCATTTTGGTAGTTACAAAATTTCAAGTCAACTTGAATTCTAGGGGTGGCATTAGCCTGTCAATCAGGTCACAGTCTGATGGTGCCTCCTTGTGGGCCTGACCTCCTCATAAGGGCTGTCCACAGAACCTCCCCCTCTTTCTCTGCCTTCACCTTTCTATTGAAGAGCCACCCTGGGAGCTGCCAGAGCCCTGTGATGCTGCGAGCACCATTGGATCCACATGAGTGTGTACCAATCGGCCACTGATGCTCCTGCATCTTGCATTGTTGCATATGGCTGCATGAGTCTGAAGAGGGACTTATGGACTAATATTGGAATTATGGACTTGATCTGGACTGACCATGGATCTTTGCTAGACATCTAATTACATCTTAATATAAGCTCTCTCTTACACATATATGAGTGTCACTGGATTTGTTTCTCTAGTCGGCCCGACCTAACACCCCTATCATTTTTTTATTGTAACAGGTTAATTGACATATAATTTATATATAATACAATTCAAGTTTTAAGCATATTAAAAAGTTGTGCAATCATTATAGTGAATTTTAGAAACTTTTCTTTGTTCTTGTATTCATTATTATTGGAACCCCATTCCCCACCTCCAACAACTTCCCCTGCCATATCCCTAAGAAACTATTGATCTAGTTACAGGGTCTACAGGTTTACCTCTATAGAGTTTATATAAAGACATACCAAATAAATAAAAACAAACAAACCTGACAATAATAATAAAATAAATCAGAGAAAAACATTAGTCAAAAGAAAGCAGAAAACAATAAAAACTAGAGCAAATTTGAAATAGGTCAAAAGGAGAGCTTAATACAAGGTGTTAAATTTTAACCTGACTACATCTGAATTAATCAAGAGGCCAATAAAAACTCTGTCTGATAACAAGGCTATTCAAACTCCTGGTCAATGGTTAGAGGGAGTTCTCCAGGGGCTTAATCCATGTGGGGACTCTGCAAATGAATTTTGGATTTTTGTTGTTATCTACAGCCTTCTGCAAAACAGGTGCTCAGAATTAAAGCCTTAATACAGTTCAATCCCCAGTGCTGCATTTTATAATTTTCAATCCTTGGATCACACAGGCTGGTGTGGTTCTTTTATGTGGACTTAACTTATTCTTCACTTACATGGCTGTTTATTTTTAAATAAGCCTTTAAGAGTAAGATTTTATTCTTTTGATAGCTGGGCACTATTTGATTTCTTTACCACACTTTGCTATAGCATCCATATTGTCAGTGATCTCTTCGTGAGGACAAGTATTGAGTAGAACCACATCATAAGACAATTGTTCTTATATTAGGGCTACTATTAAGTGTAAGCCCAAATCCATTCATATATCTATGGATTATATATATGTCCCCTGTCCATTTTAGAGACATCATTATCACTTTCTTGGGGAAATATTAAAACTCATCCTCATGGAGCATGTGGTAATCGAGTGTTAATCACTGCTACTGAGTCCATGCCAACTCCTAAGCAGCCCAATGCATAAACCATCATGATACCAGGACTTCTAAACTATTGATGGTATCATTAATTTAGCCAGTGGTATAAAATACACTATATTGTTCAGAAAATGAATGCATACATGTGTAACAGAGGTTTTTTTTTTTTTTACTAAAATGCATAGATTGCTGAGTTATACAGATTAAAACAAGTGACTAGGCACTATTTACACTAGCAATGAGGGTTGGCAATCGGGCAAAATGTTCTATAACATTCTTCACAAAAGCAGAACTATGCCTGCTGGGTAAGATATACCAGAAAAAAAGCAGAGAGCGTTGAAAATAACAAACATATGATAGCCTTAAGTTGCCATTTATTGCCTTAAAGAAAGAGATTTGGACCAACGTCCAATGACTTCCACATCTATAACCTGGGGATAGTAATTATGTACTTCTTCTTACAGTAGGGTGTTTCAGCCTTAAGTCCAAGGGAGTATTTCAGTTTTTTAATTCACAAAGGTGTGCTTTAGGCAAAATTCAGCTTTCTTAGTAGGGTTTCTAAATTGGATCCTTCTGATGTGGTCTATGACGGATGTTGTTTATCTAAAAAGGACAGAGTCTAAAGTCCTGGTTGGCAATAGGACATGGCCTGGATCACCAATGGCTGGATAGAAACTAGGTCAAATTTGCTCATTTAAGAACATACTAGTGGGCATTTTCTCCCATTCCATTAGTGGTTTCAATAAGTAATGTTAGGTGTTTTTCCCAATGACAGGTTTCCCCATCTGGTTCCCACCCAACAAAGATGAAATAACTTTCTGTGAGATGATATGTTCCCCATGACCTATGGTTTTGAATTTACATTAAGGCTCACTGAGCACCTTTGTAGGAGTGTCTGTTTATTTGGGGAAACTATGTAACCATGCTATATGGCAGAAATGGATTGATCTTCTCCTTCTCCCTCTCCCCCCAACATGAGAAACAGATACCAGCTAAGATGAGACCTTCTTTGTCTAAGTGGTATCCCAAAATTTTCTGGAGCTTTGGCATTTTTGCTAATGCTTTCAGGGCAGCTTGGACTTCTTCCTTCCATACCCGTCAGTTCTTGAAATGGTTAATTCTGGACTTTTTTTTTTTAAGAAAAGCAACTCTCTCTATTCCTTTCATCTTGTTTTGATGCTTCTTAAATTATTCATTTTTTTGTTCATCAAATCCTTCAATATTGCAACTTGAGGTATGATTGTTTTCTTCATTTCTTTAAGCTTGAGATATGCTGGGAAAGTTCTTCC
Source organism: Echinops telfairi (assembly GCF_000313985.2). Taxonomy (NCBI): domain Eukaryota; kingdom Metazoa; phylum Chordata; class Mammalia; order Afrosoricida; family Tenrecidae; genus Echinops; species Echinops telfairi. Next base: position 8,548,862 of record NW_022109980.1, read on the forward strand.
TTTGTGGTTTTCTAACTCCCTGCACCTTTCATAAAATGCTTTCCTTTGTCCTCTCAAATTGCCTTTTAAAATGTTCTGTTCAGCACCTCCACTTCATTTCTTTCCTTTATGTTAGCTACACTACATTGAACTTTTAGAGTCTCTCTGGCATTCACTTTGGTATTTTCTTTCTTTTATGTCTTTTTAATGACCTTTTGCTTTTTTCCTGTATGATGTTCTTCACGTCATCCCACAACCCGGATGGTCTTTTGTCATTGCTGTAAAATGAGTCAAACCTGTGCTTGACATCTCCTCTAAATTCAGGTTGAATATATTCAAGGTCATTATTGTGCACTTGTTTTAATTTTCTATAGCTTCAAGATGAACTTGTATATTGATGGTCTGTCCCATATTCAACTCATGTTTTTGTTTTGACTGATGATATCGGACTTCTCCATCATCTCTTCCCACAAATATAGTAAATCTGATTTCTTTGTGTCCCTTCTGGTAGGATCCATGTGCTGTCATGATGGTTCCAACTCAGAGCCCCCCTATGTACAATGGACTGAAACACTGCAATAAACCGAACCAAAATTACTGCTGTTGAGTCAATTTTTACTCATAGCAACCCGACAGGACAGAATAGAACTTCCCCTGCGGGTTTCTGATAATGATGATATCAATAAAGGTACAAATGTGCTTGACACAATGGATGTATGTATGGACTGTGATAAAGGTTGTACGAGCCCCCACTAAAATGATTTTTTTAAGTTTTATTAACAGAAGGGAGGTCTGGCTCTAGGAGGTTTTCCTGTCTGAATTCTAGTCCCACTCATAGTTCTTCCTATAAGGGAATCACTTTTACCTTTGTCTCTGGCCAAGTAGCCTCCATTCATGCTCCCTTGCCTTCCCTTAAAGCTGTTCAAAAACCTCCAAACTTCCTGCCATCCAGTGAGTTTCAGCTTGTGGCGACTCAGAAACAGAGTAGAACTCTCCTTGTGGGTTTCCGAGGGCATCCACTTTAATGTGCTCTTTCATTTTTTGATGACTGCCAATTTTCTGAGGTGCATACTGCTTTTTACATTCCAATTATTAATCAATATTTTAGCTGTTTCTTCCCATTTTGAGCCATGCCACATCAACAAATGAAGGTCCTAAAAGCTTTGTTCCAACTTTATCATTAAGGTCCATTTTCATTTGAGGAGGCATCTCTTCTCTAATCATCTATTTAATGCCTTCCAACCTGAAGGGATCATCTTGCAGCACTGTATCTGACAGTGTTCTGGTGCTATTCAGAACATTTTCAATGGTTAACCACTCAGGAGAGGACAGTCTAGTTCTTCTTAGTAATTAGTAATAAATCTGGAGTCTGAGTTAAAACCTGCTCAATATTGGTGATTCTGCTGGTATTTGAAGTACTGAAGACATGGCTTCCAGCATTATAGCAACAAACAAGCCAAGCCAACACAGTATGACAGACTGACAGACAAGAGGTGATTCCTTTATATACACCTCTCAATACACACACACACACACACACACACACACACACACCAAAACACACACACACACACACACACACACACACGCACGCACGCGCGCCGCATCTCTAGGAAACCTAGCCTAAGTTATGTGTATTCTTCAGTAATAGTCATATAAGTTGATCTTTCTTATAGGTATGTGAATATTATCCTATCACAGACAGCACTTCACTTCAAAGAAAATCTTGAAATATTTTTGACATTGAATGTGATGCTATTCCTCTTGAATCTGTCATTATTACCATAGCAAACCATAAGATTGTTTGATTCAAAATGCCCATTGCATCTTTAAAAAACAAAACAAAACAACATAGAAACAGACTTCGGCATGGGTCCAGCTCATCTTCCAGGCACTCTGATCTCCATTGCAGAGCTGCATGTCCCTCAGACTGCAGTTGGAGTAGGAGTAGAGTGGTGACTAGTAGGAAGCATCCTCTTTGCATCCTCCTGGGAAAAAGAAAAGGGTCGCTTGGAACCAGCAGTGTCCATCTTCCTCGAGTTCATTTGGATTTCAGTGAAAACTGGGAAGAATGTACATAAAGAGAAAACTTGGAAGAAGCAGCTCTTTCCCTGAAAAATGTTCGCTTGTCCTCAGTTGTAAATTCATTCATTAAGAAAGAGAACTACCATTATGTTACTATATCAATGAGAGGAGAGATAGACTTGATTCATGATTTAAAACCAAAGAATATTGAACCTAAGAAAAATGAAATTTTGGAGTGGGTTCCCTGGGATAAATTTCCTCCAGAGGGACCAGCTTTTCTGGGCACTCTGATGTTTAAAGGAACAAGGCTATGCTCCCTTTAGAGAAGATCTGATAGGATAAAAAGGAAACCATCTGTAAGTGGCCAAGAGGATTCTTCGGTGTTTTTAAAAGGCATAATACCATCTAGTTAGAGAAGCAAACTCACCTGTCTTTCCAAGTTCTGCCACTGTGCCTAAAACGTTCCATGTGATTGCTACTTTAGTTACAGTTTCTATAATAGCCATCACCGTTTCAGCCAATAATTGTGAAAAGTTTGGGGGTTTGTATCATTGAGTTTTACTTCTTCATGTGTGATAAATAATGATATTGTGTAAATCTACTTTCCACATATATGTAAGCTTTGGGTTATACATTTGGTGCTTATTAACTTGCATGGAGTCAGGGCCAGTAGAATTTGCCTTAGTGTTTGAATACAAGGAGAGATCCCAACTCAAATGTTGGCACAGTGTTTCTGATGTAGAATTTATCATGTTTAGTGATTTGCCACTTCTCTTTGCCTTACAAATATTTGCTTGGTAATGTAATTATGACAATCATGCAAGTAGGACAGGAAATTAAGGAACCTGCCCAGTTTCTGATCAACTATCTAAACAAGGAAAACTTTTGGTAATTGCAGAAAAGAAAAAGAAAAAAAAGCATGTGTGTGTGGTGTGGTCATAACAACAGCAACAAGAAGCCCTTAGTGTCAGCAAGTTGATTCTGCCTCATACTTTACAGGACAGAGTGGACCCTCCACTGTAGGTGTCTGTTGCGCTAAATCTTTACGAGAGCAGAAAGCCTTATTGTTCTCCCACGTAGTGGCTAGTGAATTTGAACTGCTGACCTTGTAGTTAGCAGTCTAATGTTTAACCCATTATGCCATCAAGGATCCTTTCAGTTCATTATTGCCCAGGATATCCATAATTATACAGTCCATTGAATGTTTTACTATTTCCTACTTTCCCAGATTCATACTTTGTATATTCCACATTCCTGTTATTAATGGGTGTTTCAGCTGTTTCTTCTCACCTTCAGCCATGCCCCATCAGTAAACACAGGTCCCCAAAGCTTTGCTGCTTCTAACTCATTAAAGTTGACTCTAGTTTGAGAAGGCAGCTCTTCTTCAGTCGTGTTTTGAGTGCCTTCCAACTTGAGGAGCTATTTCTCTAGTACTAAATCAAATAATGCTCCATTGTTATTTGTAAGTTTGTCTGTGGATAATGTTTTAGAAGTGGTTTAGTTCTTGATTCTTCCTAGTCTGTTCTGAGACTAGAATCTCTATTGATACCTGCTCACTGTGGGAGACCCTGATGGTACTTAAAATACTGGTGGCATAACTTCTAGCATCAAAGGAACATGGAAACCACCACAAAATGGCAAATTGAGCAACCATCAACAAACAGATCAAGAAATAGATATACTGATTTGGACATAGATAACTTGTGTTAGCAAATACATCCTGCTAATATTTATAAGATGCCTTGATATTAAAAATTACTTCTACCTTGCATTATTGAAAATCTCAAAACAAAAGATATTTTTCTGATAAATTCCTTATTAATATCAGGTTTATCAGGGAGCCACTAAAAGCTTATGGAAACATTCTATTATCTTTTAATCTTATTTTTTCTATGAAATTTTGCAAGTCTTTTCATATAACTAACTCTCCAATTAAAATGAAAAAGTTTCATTTTTTTCTCTCCTGGGGAAAGCTCTAACTTCAGCAAAGTTTTGTGAACTCATTCCATTAATATGTATTCACTCCCTAGTAACTTTGATTCAGCTTGAGATGTATTAAAAAATAAAAACATAGATTTTTCATGGATGTCTTTATGGAAACTGACTGCCACATCTTTCACAGAGCAGCTGGTAAGTTCCAATGGCCAAACTTTTAGTTATGTTTAATTCTAAATTCAAACGCGCTTGGTTTGTGGAAGGCTGTGGTCTCAGGATGGGAAGAAAGCTTGCTATGCAGATAACACAACCTTGGTTGCTGAAAGTGAGGAGGACTTAAATAGCTACCAGTTGAGGACCAAGGATTGCAACCTTCAGTATGGATTACAACTCAACGTAAAGAAAACCCAAAGCTTCACAGCTGGACCAATGAACATCGTGATAATGGAGAAAAGGACGATGTTCTCAAGGATCTCATCTTGTTTGGATCCACATCAAATGCTCACGGAAGCAGCAGTAAAGAAGTCAGACAACCCATTGCATTGAGTAAATCTGCTGCACAAGACCTCTGTAGAGCGGTGAAAAGCCAGGATACGACTTTGAAGACTAAGGTGCACCTGATCTAACCCTTTAAACAGTAGGGAATACATAGTAAGCTTTTCAGTGGCTAATTGCCCTGAAGTGGGCAGCTATTCTTTCTTCATAGTCTGGTCTTAGTCTGCAAGCTCTACTGACAACTTGTTAACTTTGGGTGACACTTCTCGTATTTGAAATACCAGTGAAATATTTTCCAGTAGAAGCTCTGGTGGTGTAGTGGCCACAAGTTGGACTGCGGTCCACATGGTTGCCAATTTGAGACCACCAACAGCTCCATGGGAGAAAGACTGGGCTTTCTACTCCAGTAAACAGTTACCGTCTCAGGAAACCACAGGGGGTCGATATGAGTCAACATGGACTGGATGGCAGTGAGTTTGTCTTCTTGGTTTAGCTTCCTGTATCACCGAAATATGCAAGCCACCACAGTAGGACAAAATGATATATTATCAGGACAAGTTATCAAGAGAGATCAGTCCCTAGAAAAGGACATCATGCTTGATAAAGTCAGGGAGCAGTGAAAAAGAGGAAGACCCTTGACAAGATGGACTGACACAGTGCCTGCAACAATGGCTCGATACAAGTATAACAATTGTGAGGCTAACGCAAGGCCAGGCAGTGTTTTGTTGTATTGTACACAGGGTTCCTATGAGTTGGAAATGACTGGATAGCACATAACAAAAACAAAGAATTACAATGGGAGTACTACCTTAATATGAGTTCTTTCTGACCATTTAAGAGTAATGTAGTAGCTTTGCCTTCGAGTAATGTGTTTGAAAGTAGATTACAACTCTCCTGGCCATCCCAAGAAGGACAGTCATAACTGCAGGGAATTTGCCTGAGCGTGCCCTTAATAATTTACAGATGCATGTCAAGTAAAGGAGGAACCCTGGTGTTATAGTGGTTATGCTTTGGGCTGCTAACTTCAAGATAAGCAGTTTAAAACCACCAGCTGCAGCTTTGGAGAAAGAGGAGGCTTTCAACTCCAGGAAAGAGTTACAATCTCAGAAAACCACAGGGGCAGTACTACCCTGCCCTATAAGGTTACTACAGCAATTAGTTTTTTATTTAGTTATCTAAAGGAAGGAGCCCTGGTAGCACTATGGGTTAGGCATTGGGCTGTTAACATGAGGTTGATAGTTTAAACCCTTCAGCTGCTCCATGGAGAAACCTGACTATTCCTGTAAAGATCAAATCTCAGAAACCATAGATGACTCAGGCTCAAACTAATAGCAGTAGATTTGGGTACTTTAAAGGTCAGGATGTTGTTGGATATGGCTCAAGGCCACATGATCATGAAACATATACATTGACAATCAATTAGCATTAGTCAAGTAGTCAATGGGCCCTACAAAGAAGCCTGTAACCATTTGAAAGGGCATTTGTGTATGCGCCCAAATCAAAGTCCTTTTTCCATGGCTATAGTCCCTAAGTCCCTCCTGCAACAGTGTTGAATTGATCTGCTGCCAGTCATGATTTTGTGATGATATTCTTTGCTTTCTATCATTTATAATTAGCACCATGGTCATGAATTTTTTGGACACTGTTATAGCCTAGTCTGGATTATTTGTCTTGTCTTTAGCCACTTATGCGGTCTCTATGAAATATGTTTCAATTTGTGGTCCCTTTCCCACCCTAGACCAGTTAGCAACCAAGCACTTTAACCACTGACTCACTTGGAGATGTGTAAGACAGCAGTTTTCAATAGCACATAAACAGGCTACACTCCTTTATGCCTAATTTTTATTCTCCTTGTTAATTCTAGATGTTGTAATCTGAATAACTATAGCAGTCTGACTCTGAGGTTAAAGAGTTTTTTCCAGTATTCTGTTTTCTGCTCTACTTTGCTAGTGACACCTGTGCACACGTTCATCCAGAGGAGCTTCTGTGGGGGTGGGCGGGTAGATTACCCAGTAATAAAAACAAGCACAGGCTTAGTTGTGCCTACTTAGTTATCTCTCGTGAACAGCTTTATGTGGGTTTCATCCCATTGCTTTCTGGGTAACTCCATCCCTGTCAGCAATTATAAAATAAGAAGAGGCTTTGATTTTGTAGAAAGGTGTTATGGGTTTGGGACAGATGCCACTCATGCTAAAAGAATGATTTTAGCTGTGGTGAAAAATGTGTTCACTACAATGTATGATGAAAAGTTGTTCAGTACAGATTAGTTAATAAAGACAGGTATACTCGTGTTTACCATTGATGGAATTAATGACATACCAAGTGAAATGTTCAACCAGCTGATGAAGCATGGGAAGCATTTACTCATCTATGCCAGGAAATTAGAGAGAGAGCTATTTGGCCAACTGAAAGAGATCCATACATGTACACATTCCACAGAAAAGTGACCCAACGGAATGTGCAAATCAGAGATCAATATAATTGATATCACACACAAGAGTAAAATTTTGCTGAAGACAATCTGACATTGGTTGCAACAGTACATTGACAGGGAGCTGCCAGTAGTTCAGGCTGGTTCATAAAAGGACATGAACTAGGTGTATCACTGCTAATGTTATATGACTCTTGGCTGAGAATACCAGAAATATATCACTTGTGTTCTATTGACTAAGCCAAAGCAGTTGATTACGTGAATCGTAACAAACTTCAGATAGCCTTAAGAATAATGGGAATTCTAGAACACTTTATTGCGCTCACGTGGAACTTGTACATGGATCAAGAGGCAGTTGTGGAAACAGAGAGAGGGAGTACTGGGTGGTTTAAAATCAGAAAAAGTGTGTGACATGGTTGTGTCCTCTCACCATAAATATTCAATCTGTATGCTGAGCAAATAATCAGAGAAGTTGGATTATATGAAGAAGAATGCAGCTTCAGGATTGGAGGAAGGATTATTAATAACCTGAAATATGCAGATGACACAACCTTGCTTGCCAAAAGTAAGGAGGACTTGAAGCACTTGCTCTTGAAGATAAACTGCAGCCGTCAGTATAGGTTACAAAACAATATAAAGAAGACCAAAATCCTCACAACTGCACCCAAAGGTAACATCATGATAGATGGAGAAAAGATGAAAATTATCAAGGATTTCATCGTGCTGAATACACAACCAATGCTAATGGAAGCAGCAGTAAAGAGTAAGTCATTGGGTAAATCTGTAGAGCTCTGTAGATTTTGATAATTAGATCTCTGTCCAATGTCATTGGTTAAAAAAAAAAAAGTTCCCAATCTCTGGGCTCTCATTTTACTCTCCCGATGCAGTCTTTTGATGTGCATAAATGATGTAATTTCAGCACGTCCCAGTCACCTATCTTGCCTTCTGCTTTGTGTGCCTCCTCCATTATAGTCGGTAGTCTGGATGCCCTGAAATAGGACCCTCAAATTTGTTCCAGTTTTCTCATTGATGATCATGATAGCTCTAGGGTTTACATTTAGGGATTTAAACCATTTTGAGTTAATTTTTGTGTATGGGGAGAGGTATGGGTCTTTTTTCATTCTTCTGCATATGTAAATCCAGTTGGTATAACACCCTTTGTTGAAGAGGCTGTCACTTACCCATTGCATATTTCAGGTCCTTTGTTGAAGATTAGTTGCCTATAGGCTGATGCATTTATGTCTGGGTTTTCTGTTGTGATCCATGGGTCTATGTATGTATTGAAAGCACATGGAATATTAAGAAGTGTCCTCTGCCAAGCTTATATATCATGAATACAGTCCTATTCACCTTCCCATACTTATTCTGTTTGCCTGTCGGCCTATTAATACATTTGAATACTGTTGTTATTACTGATTGTTAGATGGTTGTGTTTGCAACAGGATTTACCATTGTTTTCTGTGACTCTGGATTTTTATATATTGATCTTATATATAGTAAACTTTCTCAAGCCACTTATTAGCTCTAATGATGTTGTTTATGTCACTTAAACTTTTCTTTATATGAGGCTGTATTATTTGCAAATAGTGTTTTAAATCTTTCATGACTGACTTTCTTGCCTAATTGCCCTAGCTAGAATCCCCAGTACATTTTGTAATAGAAATGGAGAGAAGGCATCTTTGTCTTGTGCAGGAAATTAGGAAGAGTATCTTCTTAACTATTAAGTATGATGTTACCTATTGGTGTTTTGGTTTGTGATATTTATATTTTATTTTTTTTAATCATTTTATTAGGGGCTCTTACAACTTTTATAACATTCCACACATCAATTATATTCAGAACTTTTGTACATATGTTGCTATCATCATTTCCAAAACATGTTGTTTCTACTTGAGCCCTTGGTATCAGCTCCTCTTTTTCCCCCTCCCTCCCCTCCCCACCCATCTTCATTAATCCTGATCAATTATATATTGTTATTATTATTTCATCTCTTACACTGTCCATTGTCTCCCTTTACCCACATTTCTGTTATTCGTACCCTTCAGGGTGGTGGTGGGGCTATATATCCAACCTTGTAATGGGTGCCCGCTTCCACCCCCTTCCCCTCCCTGACCATCCCTACCTTCATGATATGCTACTCCCACTACTGTTCCTATGGGGTTTATCTGTCCTGAATTTCATGTGTTGAGAGCTCTTATCTGTACCAATGTGTGTTGTCTGGTCCAGCCAGACTTGTAAGGTAGAACTGGGTCATGGTAGTGGGAGTGGGGGGAGGAAGCATTTAGGAACTAGTAGCTATTGGTTTTTTTCCCAGATACATTTTATCACTTTGAGAAAGTTCCTTTCTATTCCTATTTCATTCTGTGTTTTTATCATAAAAAATGATGGATTTTAGCAAATTGTTTTTCTAAATAATTTTATATGATCATGAGATTTTGTTGTGGGTTTTAAAAATTGATCTGTTTTTACATTTAACCATCTTGCATTATTGGAATAAATTTCATTTTATCTATCTATCTATCTATCTATCTATCTATCTATCTATCTATCTATCATCATCATCATCATCTATCTATCTTAAATGTTCACAAAGTCAGGTTGATCGTCTCTTTTTGAAAATGGTCCATTTATTTTCCTCAGTTATTGGTCTATAGTTTTTTTTCATGTAATGTCTTTGTCTGGTTTTAGTATCAGGGTAACACTGACTTCATGGAACAAGTTAGGAAATTATCTCTCTTCTATTTTTTGGAAAAAGTTTTGGTATTTTAAAAATTTGCAGAATTTAGCAGGAAGCAAGTCCAGCCCAGATTTTTCTTTGTGTGAAGTTTTATATTACAGTTTCAATTCTTTACTTGTTATAGTTCTCTTGAGATTTTCTTCATTTTTTCAGCAGTTTGTTATTTTCTAGGAATTTTTAACTCATATAATCTGTTATCTAATTTGTTGTCATATTTTAAAAAATTATATTCTTTTATAATCTTTGCATTTATGTGACATTAGTTAATGATATTCCTTAATCCAGTCATTTCATTCTGTCATTCATTCTTTTGTTGATCTGAAACTTTTTTTTTCCTTGTTCATTCTATTTTGGACTTATCAAATTTTCTGACTTTTTAAAAAAAATCACTTTGTTCACTGATTTTTTCTGTTGGTTTCTAATAGTCTCTTTCATTATCTCCACCCTAATCTTTATTGTTTCTATTCCTCTGTTTTTCATATGTTTAGTTTTTGCTTCCACCTTTCTCAAAGTAAAATATAAGGTTATTAGCGTGAGGTAATTATTTTTTGTTAATGGAGACATTTCCAATTATAAAACATCCTCTGAGCCATGTTTTCACTGCACACCATAGTTTTTGTTCTGCTGTATTTTTTTTCATTCCTTTTACAGTATTTTCTAATTTTTCTTGTTTTTTTTTTTTCATTTAGTATTGACTACATAGGAATTCATTGTTTTCCTTCACAAATTTTGAGTATTGCACATTTACTACTGATACTTATTTCCACTTGATTTCATTGGGGCCATAAAACATCTTTTTTATTTCAACTTTTCCACATTCATTGAAACTTTATTCATTATATAGTACATGATCTATCCTGAGCAATTTTCATGTTCATTATAGAATAAGTATGTATTCTGTTGCTGTTGGGTAGAATGATGTATAGATGTATTTTAGGTCTAACGATTGTTGTGTTGTTCAAGATTTTATTTTCTTATTCATTTTCTGTCTACTGTTAGAAAATGAATTGTTCAATCATGTACATATATCATGTACATATTTGCTTCATGTACTTTATTTAGAGTTATTAAAGCTTCTTGATATATAGGCATGTTTATCATTACAAGCCATCCTTCATTTTATCCAGTAACTAATTTTATTTTAAATCTATTTTGTCTGATATTAATATGCTACTCCAGCTCACTTTTGGTTTCCTCTGCACCGAATATATTTCTCCACTTGCTTATTTTCAATGTATGTGGATCTTTGAATCTCATGTGTGTTTCTTGTAGAAAGCGTATAAATGGATAATTTGTTTGTTAAACCATTCTGCCAATCTCCAACATTCAATAGGAGTGTTTTGCTCATGTACATTTATTGTAATTACTAGTAAGGTTGGACTTACCTCTACCATCATGCTATTTATTAGCAATGTGTCTTTTTGTTTCTCTTTTCCTTTATTCCTACCATCTTTTGTGTTACATCGATTTTTTTGTGTGCTATTTGACTCCTCTTACCATTGCTTTCTATTTTTTGTGGTGTCCCTAGAGTAGAGTATTAGCAGTTGTGGTGTGTGGTTTTTTTTTTTTGAGACCAAAAATAACTTTACTTCCTTGGGAGGCTGGCGGCTCAGAACTTCTGGAACTGCTTCTTGGTGCCCGCAGCCTTGGTGACCTTGAGCACGTTGAAGCGCACGGTCTTGCTCAGGGGCCAGCACTCGTCCACAGTGACGATATCGCCGATCTGGACGTCCCTGAAGCAGGGGGACAGGTGCACGGACATGTTCTTGTGGCGCTTCTCAAAGTGGTTGTACTTGCGGATATAGTGCAGGTAGTCTCGGCGGATGACAATGGTCCTTTGCATCTTCATCTTGGTCACCACACCAGACAGAATGCACCCTCGGATAGAGAGACATTGCCGGTGAAGGGGCATTTCTTGTCAATGTAGGTGCCCTCAATGGCCTCCTTGGGCGTCTTGAAGCCAGGCCAATGTTCTTATAGTAACGGGGTAGCTTCTCCTGGCCAGTTTCCCCCAAGAGGACCCTCTTCTTCTTTTGGAAGATGGGCGGCAGCTTTTGCTAGGCACACTCTGTCTGAATGTCCGCCATCTCCCTGGCCGCCTGGAAAAAAGAGCGCCGCAGAGGCGTCTGAGTTTCCTTATGGGCAACGCAAGGACTGGAAAGGAGCAGTGTGTTTTTATCCATCGATTTTAAATTAATAAGTTAATTCTATTGGTTAACAAATTTACTTCTGTAAAGATCTGATTCGCTCCCCAATTTATGCTTTCATTACCATAGATTACATTATATATTGTATGCCCATTCACTTGGACTTATAATTACACTTTTTTACAGTTATTTTTCTTTCTAATGAAATAAACAAAGTAGAATAAAAAACAAACATGCACTTAAACAATGATTCATATTTTCCTATGTAGTTAACTTTACCTGTGCTTGGTTTTTCTTCAGAATTATTCCAGTCACTCTCTAATACCCTTTATTTCAGCTTGAAGAACTTCTAATTTTTTTATAGAGCAGATATCCTAGTGTCCAGACTCTTAATTTTTGTTTATCTTGGAATATGTTAATTTTACTTTGCTTACATAGGATATTTTTGCCATACACAGAGTTATTGGTAGGCAATCTTTTATTTTGAGTACTTTGAATATGTCATCTCTCTGTCTTTTGGCGTTCATGGTTTTTGATGAGATGTTAATTTTATTGATGACTCTTGGTGCAGTATGAGATACTTTTCTTTTGCCACTTTCCAGATAAAATGATTGATTTGTAACCAGGCAGTTCATTAGTTAGAGCATTATGCCAAATGCTACTAATGTATACAATAGTTCGGGATTGATCTCTTCATGACCCCATAGTTTATATGTCCCTAGAAATTTTTATAGTTCCTGGTATTACAAAGAAATAGATTCCTTACGATGCTCACGGTTTCATCAATATACAGATACAAATAAATTAGTTTATTGGCAGCCTTTTACATAACTTAAATATCTATTTAATATACTTATTAAGGTAAGTGGTATGCATTCCTATGTTACTTGTATTTCTCTAGTTCTCTCTGGTCTCAAAGGATACCTGGTGGTGTTGTGGGTTTGGAATTGGGTTGCTAACCACAAGGTTGGGGCTTTAAACTGACCAGTTGCTCTGCAGGAGAAAGATGAGACTATCTGTTATTTTACAGATTACAGCCTCAGAAAACTTATATAGGGTCCCTGTCAGTTGGACTTGACTTGATAACATTGGGGCTACCAGCTCTGGACAGAAGGAGCAATATTATCCACACTTTACTGAATCTTGTCTTCTCATGCATGTCTTTTACATGGGCCTCAATATGAGAAAATATACTTTAGGTGCTATTGTTGTTTCACTGGGCTCTCCAATCTCCTCTTGGACGTTGGGTTATTCAGTTGGATACTTATATACTACCAAATTGAAGAAGTAAATACCCCACAGTACACTGTATAAAATCCATATTTCTTCTCTTTCCGGTACCTTACACTTTGTAACAATAACATGCAGGTTAATACCACAAAATTCTGAGCACTCTTTCTCCAGGACAAGTTCGAGGCTATGATTTGATAAATTTATGTATCTAAGCAATAAAATGATCTCTCTAGGGAACTGGCGTTGACCTCTCTAGTAAACAGTTACAGTCTCAGAAACTCACAGGGTCCCTATGCGTCGGTATTGACTTGACGTCACTGCGTTCTAGTGAATTGAGATGAGGGACGGAACGCGCAAGCTCATTGTGGCTTCACCAAATTGTATCTTCTTACATCAGCTTTTCAGCTGTAAATATGAGTTTCTCAATAGTCCTTTCTTCACAATTGGTTCAGAATTTGGATGGAACATGCACAGAGATTCCAAAAACGAAGGAAGGGTGATACTTAGGGGGCTCAGGTGTCTTAAGGAATTTTGCTCAGAGTAGTCCTCCAGGTTTTCTATCTGCTTCTCCTCTGTTCTTCACAGCATAAGGCTAGAGACAAGTCTGAGAGAAAGACAGCCATAGGGCACAGTAACTCTCTAGTTCCACACTTATGTCAAGGGCCAGGATAACCAATTCCAGCTGAAACTTTCTTCCCTAGGGACAAGTCCTTTCTAAGGATGACTCTCAGATTCACATGTTCTAGCTTCTAACTGGCTGTGTCCAACAAATCTTTAGCCCAGTTTTTGATCAGCCAGTCTGAGTGTAGAAACGACATGGCCTTGTGCCAAATGATGCGAGCCAGGAAAACAGAGTCTGAAACCAGGAGGTAAGGTTAGAAAAAAGAAATTTACTAATCTCTAGGAACAAACAGAGGCAAATCCAGGAACTCTGGGCTCCGCACAGCAGAGGTCAACATTTAAGTCTGCAATCAGAGGCTGAAGCTGATTGCTATATAAGAGTTGTTGAACCAATGAAACCTGATAATTTTATGGGAATTATCAGGAGATATAATTCTAATAATTTTCCATTTTTAATCCATGTCTCCCTTTATTCATATCACTTCAAAGCAATTCAGTACTTCTTGTTGTTGCTTAAGAATCTTGAGCTCTGTTGCCTGACAAGTTAGGTTCAAATAAGGGCCCCACCACTTAGGTGAGACCTTGAATATGTTTCTTCACTTCCCCTTCTCAGTTTTTGCCATCTGTAAAATAGAGAAACTAGTATTTACCTCACCATGCTATTCTGAAGATTAAATGAATCAACATATGAGAATATGTATTTATGAACTTATTTTAATTATTTTATTGAGGGCTCGTACAATTCTTATTACAATCCATACATATATCCATTGTGTCAAGCGCATATGTACATTTGTTGCCCTCATCATTCTCAAAACATTTGCCTTCTACTTTAGCCCTTAATATCTGCTGCTCATTTTCCCCCACCCTCCCTCGTCCCCTCTCGGTTTTTAAACTCACAAGCATTGAATCATTTTTGTCTCATGGTGACCCTAAATATGGCTTCTGAGGCTTTGTAAATTTGTATGGAAACTGATGGATTCAACTTTCTCCCCAGGAGCCCCTGATGGCTTGTAACTTACAACTTTGCGATTAGCAGTCTAACTCTTAATGACATCCTCACCAAGGCTCTTTATCCTACCCTACCCACTGCCATCCAGTAAATTCCAAATAATTGTGACCCTATAAGATGAACTGAGGCTCCCCTTTACGTTTCAGAGGCTACAACGCTTTATGGGAGCAGAAAGCTTCATTTTTCTCCAGAGGAATAGTTGATGGGTTTGAACTGCTCATCTTAAAGTTAGCAGCCCAATTTGTAACCCAGCCCACTATGATGCCAGAGCTCTTTTAAATAGTAACTAATGCATAATAAGATTTTCAGTGGTGAATTCCTCCTACGTGGGCAGCCGATCTCTTCTTCACAGGCTATTCTTAGTATGGAAGCTTTGCTCAAACACACTCACTTCAGGTGACCCTCCTGGCATTTGAAATTCCAGGGACATAGCTTCCAACATCTCTTGTTTATGATTAATCTAGGAAATGTGTATTTGTGTCACCAACTACTTCCTGATGTGGACGATGTTATATTTTATTTACTTTAAACTTTTAAGATGATTGATTCATAAAGTTGAATCATGAAAGCAGTGACAAAGATTAAGGAGGGTACCAAATCTGCTTCTCATCTTTCACTCCGAAAGTAGATCCTGTGTTGAGGGTCAAATGAGACGATTGACTCTTGCACATGCTTTTACTTTTTTTGGACGCAAAGTTAGATCTTACTACTTTCTATTTTCACCAATTCAGTCTAATAATTCAACTAGTAAATATGGACATTTAGTTTTGATTTATACTGCATATCTGCTACATGTTGGATGCAATACTACAATCTAGAGATGGGATTGTGAGAAAAATGTACATGGTGCAGTTTTTGCCCCCCTGTGACTAAATAATTCTAATATTCTGTCATAAGCACTATCTCACAGGCATTTATTGGTGCTATGGAGTAACAGCGGCATGAACAACAAACTGCCTGCATGGTAGGTTTGAAACAAAAGGTTTCTTAGAAGAGATGACTTTCTTCTGAGAACGAAAAGATAATGATATGAGTAACCAATATGCACGGTTTATTCCAAGAAAAATGTGTCTGGTGATCAGTGGATGGCTGTAGGCAAGTTCTCTCAATAATACACTTGTGTTCATTTTGTTAGGGTATTGTAAAAAAAATCCAATCAAAATAGTAGCTTCAAAAGGAATCTTTTGGGTTGGTTCAATTCAAAGCCCATAGGTTAGTCAAAAGCCTATGGGGGTGGATTTTTGGAGTTCCAATGGAGTTGTCTTGATATATCTTCTTGAAGGACACAAAACAATCATCGAGGCTTATGATGAAGACTGTTTAGAAGATACCATTCCATTCCTGGAAAAAGACCAGGAATATTTTGGTGAGGAATTTGTGGTTTTGTATTTTTCTATTAGGACAATGAACCCGCTCATTCTTTGAAAGTAGCACTGTTTGTCCTATGAAAATTTCCCTGGTGACTCTTAGCCCATCCACCCTACAGCCCGGATTTTTTTTTATTCCCCAAATTGAAAGAATATTGAAGAGTCCCTTGAGTATACACCAACTGTCATTTTGAGGTTATGTAAATCTAAGTGCCTAATTCTTCAGGGAAGGATCAGAGTAGTGAAAATGTTGCCTTGAGAAGTGTGAAAACTAAGTTGGAAGATATGTTGAGAAATAAAAGCTTCACATTTGATATTTTATTTCATAAAGATTTCAAATATTTTATAGTAACCCTTTTTAAACTTACCCTTGTGTGCATCTGTGTGTCTCTAATCAAAATAATCACACACACAGAAGCTTTAGAAAGTTTGTTGAAAACTTACATGATCTTTTAATTCCATTTGCACAATGTTTTAAGGCCCCTGTACATGCAAATATGTATGTGTTCGAGATAGAAGTCTTATCTGCTTTGTTTGAGAAAATAATATCTTTAGCCCTTTAAGTTGCCTATTTTTATTTATTTAACAAAAAATTAGCAATTTCACTCTATTCATTTTAAATGGTTTGAAAGTGCCTTTATTTAGCAAAACACCTTGACTATATCTCTTAACACGAGTTAAAGTGAAATCAGTATTTTTAAGCTGCACTTTTATCCAGGATTCACTAATATAGACTTACCACCCTTGAATTCATTTGAATTTGAAAGACAGAATATATCTAGATATTTGAGGAACAAATGCATCCAAGCTAATGGATTTTAGTCAATTTTTAGCTGTGAAGAAAACCAATTTTAGCCTGGCAAATCGATTGAAAATGTGGGAAACTTTGACGACAGGAAACCAGTGACCAGGGGCACTTACATTGGGTTAGAAATGGAATTTCAGACTACAAAATGCTTTAAAATTTGGAGTAATAAGCAATCTAGTGAGTCTGCTTTTCTAGAAAGAAGTGTTAAACTTCCTGACTATGGAAGAATAGCACATCCTAAGGGAAATTGTAATTAAAGCACAACAGATTGTATTTTTCTTTTTCAGAGGAATTGTAAAGAGCAAGATGAATTCAGTGCAGGCTCCCAAAGGACTCTCAAAGATTTTCAGGTAAAGAAAAAATCTGTTCTGGAAACGGGGAAAAGGAAAAGGCATAAAATAAGAGCCTGCTGCATCAGTTACAAATTTTAGAAATGAGATAAAGGCAAAGGGAAAGAATTCATCTGTACAAAAGCAGTCAGAGATTAAAAGAGAGCACAGATAACCGGAAGCTTTTAAGATTGTGTTGTAACAATAAAACCAAACAAAATGGATTGGCTAGTACATTGACAACAAACAATTAAAATTATTATTAAGTACATCCTTTCTGATGTCTATCTTTAAAAATAAAATACATTTCTTTTGTAAGAGTAATTTGGGCGAGTTGGCATTTATGAGAACTAGGCAACATAATGAAGTCAGGAGCTAATAATTAAATGAGAAAGGAAATACATTAGGGAACAGGAAACTTCTAGCATGGATTCCACTGTATTTCAAATTTAGTCCTGTTTCTATGCAGCTGAATGCAGGAGGAGAATACCAGTAAAAGTCAGTATAAACTTATTTAGAATCACAGCCAGTTAAGTATAATCATGTCACAGGAAAGGAATTTTTGCAAAATTTAGACAACTGAGTAGTCATATATAAGTGAATTTATGAAAACTATAAAAACTTAAATTTGAAGGCACAGAGGCCTGTCTCCAGTTTGTTGAGAAATATGTACTTCAGATAGAACAAACTCTCTTACTTCCTCTAATTATAGCATGCCAAGGATATCAAGTGGCATTAAACACATATGTCCTTCATGTAGTAGAGAAGAAAGAAGACGTATTGATGAAAATTATAAACGTGCATTTTTAAAATTTTTATGGTTCTTGAACTTAGAAATTTTCCAACCAAGCTTGACATACAAACTTTCCTAAACTGTTTCCTTATCTAGATTTGTTGCATTCTTGCCTCCATCCTCTCTGACATACCAAACAAATTCATAAAATCACACTGCATCTGCTCATAATTTATCTAGTATCTCATTATCCAACCTTTCACATTTATGATGAGTGAAAAATCTACTATCCAACTATTTTGTGCATTTATGATGTTTGTCTGGCAGTCAAAAACTTTCAGGTGCAAGGCAAGAGTAACACTGGCTATACTATTTAAATTTATGTGTCCATGTGGCTGGGCCATGATTCTCATTGGTTGGATAGCTATATAATTTGGTAGTTATATAAAGATGAGGCTACCAGGTCTCTGTGTCCATGTGCCTGGGCCACGATTCTCATTGGTTGGATAGCTAAGTAATTTGGTAATTATGTAAAGATGAGGCTACCAGGTCCTGTAAGGTGTGCAGCCTCCAAAACCCTTCACAGGGTCACTGTGAGCTGGAATCCACTCTATGGCAGTAGGGTTTTATAATGATGTAGTCATCCTCAACTTTTATATATTGCTGATTTTTGCATAACAATCTGACTTTTGAACCCCAAGTAAATCAATGAAGAGTAGGTATACTGTGGACATATGGAGTCACTGGGTGCCACAACTGGTCAGGAACTCAGTTACTAATTGGAAGACTGGCAGCTTGAATCTATCAAGAAGCTCTTCATAAAAGACCTGATGAACTAGTTCCAAAGGGTAACAGCCATGGATAATCATGAATTAAAATCATCTTGAGGACAACTGGCTTCTGGGGTTTTGTTTGTTTGTTGTCACTGTGATTGTATGATTCCATGTACTTCTGTGGCTCTTTCTCAAAAGTTACACCTTTGTAAGTCTCTTCTGGAGCCATGATACCCTAATTTAACAATACAAAGTTATTCTAATTGTAAGAAACTTAGAGAAACATGGCAGAGTATCAGGGCTGATTATTAGAATAGATGGGACTTTCATGTATCCCTCTATTCATACTACAGAACCTGATTTTATTTAAAATTAGAATTTATTGAGTATTTTATTATGTATGGCACTATGCTAGGTATTTCATGTGGATTCACCAACTAAGTCCTCACAAAATAATGTTTTGGATGAATACTATGATATATCCTGTTTTACAGATGAATCAATGGAAACTCTGACATCTTAGGCTGCTGATGCTTTTTTTTTTAAAAAAAAAAAACCTTGACCCTCAATTCTTGCCACTTGTATGGGAAAGGTTATGGATAAAAAAGAAAAACCTGTTAACTTGAAAAGAGGGATAAAAAGTACATCATGTTGATTGAACATTAACTATTTTGGAATGATCTGGTTTTTAACCAGCTCTAGTTTGGGAGAGATGTGTATGAGTCATTTCATACTCTGGCTCTTTTTGGTAGCTTGTTGGAAGCATCTGTTTGTCAGTATTTATTCACATTTATCCTAATTGGACTCTTAAAAATGGGTTGAAATTTGCATTATGCTTCTGAAACTTTAGTAGGACTGAATAAGGTAGTAAGTTGTCATAGGAGAAGCTGTTTGATATTGGAAACACTCACTCTCTGTCACTATCGGAGTCAGTACATAAATCATCTGCCAGTGTCCCTGGAGAAGTAATGCCATTCATGTCAAAATCATATCTTAAAGTTTTCAGTGCTTTTCTAAGATGAGTGATGAATAGAGGTGGACTGTGTGACTGATGTCCGCTAGTAGGTTTTGGTTGATATCAGACATGCAACTTATACAAGGAAGAGCATGCCATGTACTTGCAAAATTTCAGTGCTGCCTAAACAATTGTGTTCTAGATGAATGTTTACTCTCTGATAGTGCCTGAATAATAAATGTGTAAATATTTTTTAAACATGTATTTTTTTTAAGAAGTCAACTTTTTTCATGTGGTTGTAAGAGCCTAATGCAAAGTTTGCATCCCTAGACCTCATTTTCTTTTTGTAACCCTCAAATAACTAAATCCACTACCATAAAGTTAATTCCAACACATAACTCACTCTAAGGATTAGCAAATTAAAGATCCCAATGAAAGTCTTACAAAGTCAGACAAACCAATAGCATCAGGCTGGGATGACTTTGGCTCTTTGGGCATTCATGGTACCATTTCACAGCTGATTTCAGGTTTTTTACATGGGTTTAAAAGTCAGAAAGGTTTGTGGCTTCCTCCAAGTCTTTTAAGCACCATCCATGTCTATTGTCTCATTTGAATATGCATGATGATTACTGACACATGCCACTTTGCACAAGGCAATGGCCACCACTCAGTGAAGATTCAATATATGGATTTTCATGTTGCTATTGAGGACAATAAATGCTGTGTCGGTCATATAGGGATAGAAGTCACTTAGTGAAATCTCTGGGTGATGCAAAGGTAAAACACTTGGTTGCCAAAAAGTACTCAATGAAGAACTATGGCCCCCAAATCAGCCAACAAAAACAACTAACCCAGATAAACCCCTCAGGACCAATAAGGGGAACAGCAATACGTGGAGGTCAAGGGTAGGGGGAGGTAAGAAGAGGGACCCAATCACAATGATCGATGTATGGCCACCCTCCCAGGGGGACAGACAGCAGAAAAGTGGGTGAAATGAGACAGTGGTTGGTGTAAGATATGAAACAAAAGAGAAGAACTTATAAATTATCAAGGGAACATTGGGATGGAGGGTGGAGGAGGGAGGGGAAAAATGAGGAGCTGATGCCAGAGGTTCAAGTAGAAAGAAAATATTCTGAAAAAGATATGACAACATGTGTACAGATGTGTTTGACACAATGGATATATGTATGGATTGTGATAAGAGCTGTTAGAGCCCCCAATAAAATAAAAGATAATTTAAAAATAAGCTTTTTTCTGGTCTGACAAAAAAATAAGAATATTAAGCTTTGTAAAACACACAGACACACACACACAAAGCTGAAACCACATATAAGATAATTCCTCATAATATACCAATGCATACAGGGCACCATCCAAAGAAACGAAGTAATATAAGAAAAAGAAAAAAACTAAACACAACACACATACACACACATATACAACATGCGCAAATATAAAATAAAATGACAGTAACAAATACATGTGTATCGATAATCTCGATTAATGTTAATGGACTAAATGCACCAGTAAAGAGACAGAGAGTAGCAGAATGAATAAGAAAACATTCTATCAATATGCTACCTACAAGAAACACACCTTACAAACATAGACATGAACACACTAAAAATCAGAGGCTGGATAAAATCATACCAAGAAAACAGTAACCAAAAGAAATCAGGGTAGCAATATTAATTTCTGGGAAATATATTTTTAAACAATGTAATTAGAGACAAGAATGAACACTACATAATGTTGAATGGAACAATAACCCAAGAAGATTTAACTATAATAAACATATATACACTCAATAAATGACCCTGAAAATACATCAATCAAATCTTTACAGAATTGAAAACAGATGTAGACACCTCAAAATAATAACGGGAGACATCAATATGCCACTCTCAAGGAAAGACAAATCATCAAGAGAAAAAAAAAACTCAATAAAGACACAAAAAACTCAACAACAGAATTAAAAAAACCTCAAAGACATACTCGTATATTCATATTTATAATGGCACAATCAGGGGACAAAGTTATTTTAGAACATATTGGCCAGAACAAAACACCTTGGGTTTAGGACCATAATCCCAAGGGGCAGCTAATTAAAATGGCATAATATAGTTTTAAAGTGAGTGTTTATATCTTACTGTGGTGATTCGTGACTGGGGTCTTAAAAGCTAACAAGTGACAATCTATTAGTCTCTCTATGTCCAAAGCAAGGAAGAGAGAAGCAAATCGAGATATATGGGAACAAATAATTCAAAGATTGCTAGAACATATGAACCTCAGCCTCCTCATCCCAGAGACCAAAAGAACTAGATGGTACCTGGTCACCACTAGTGACTGCGTTGAAAAGGATGACAGTGCATTTAGTAGGAGAAAAATGTGGGGAAAACTAAAAAATAAACAAAAAGGATCAGTCTTCCTGGTCTAACAGAGACTTATAGAACCCCTGAGACTATGACCCTCAGTCATCTTCAAGCATGGAACTGAACTCAGCCCTTGGCAATAGTGAACTCACCCCATGGAAATCCCGTGGGCTCGAATCCACATATTTCAGAAGAGAAAATGAACCTGTGATCTGTTTATAAAGATAATACCTAAAGGTTCCTGTTAATCACTGTGGTAGTTACATAATTTCATGTCAACTTGAAGATATATAAAACTGTAGGGGTGGGGTTTAGCCTGTCAATCAGGTCACTGCCTGATGGTGACTGCTTGTGGATGTGGCCCTCTCATAAGGAGGGTCCTGGGAATGTACACTGGTACAGATAGGAACTGGAAACACAGGGAATCCAGGGCAGATGATCCCTTCAGGACCAGTGGTGTGAGTGCCGATACTGGGAGGGTAGAGGGAGAGTGGATTGGAAAAAGGGAACCAATTACAAGGATCTATATGTGACCTCCTCCCTGGGGGACGGACAACAGAAAAGTGGGTGAAGGGAGATGTCGGACAGGGCAAGATATGACAAAATAATAATTTATAAATTATCAAGGGCTCATGAGGGAAGGGGGAGCGGGGAGGGAGGGGAAAAAATGAGGACCTGATGCCGGGGGCTTAAGTGGAGAGCAAGTGTTTTGAGAATGACGAGGGCAATGAATGTACAAATGTGCTTTACACAATTGATGTATGTATGGATTGTGATAAGAGTCGTATGAGCCCCTAATAAAACGATTAAAAAAAAAAGGAGAGTCCTAGGAACCTCCCCCTCCGCCCACCCTCTCTCTGCCTTCACCTTCCTGCTGCTGAGCCACACTGGTTGCTGTGAGCCCTGTGATGTTGCCAACACTATGGGATCTACACTGGCCTGTGATGTTCCTGCATTTTGCATCATTGCATGTAGTTTTGTGAGTCTGAAGAGGGATTTATGGGATGACATTGGATTTATTGAATTGAGTTGGGCTGGGCTGGGATGTTTTCCTGATATACAGTTACTTCTTGATATAAAGCTCTTTCTTACACATATATAATTGTCACTGGATTTGTTTCTCAAGTCAACCTGACACAACGCAATCACATTGTAGTTTTTGCATTTCTAGAGTGCAGAACTCTAAGTCACAGGTCTTTTAGGTCCTCTGGATGTCCCACAGAGTATCTGCACTCTTCTTGAGCTGAGCAACCTCATCATCTTTCAGCTTCTTATTGATAAACACAGGTTAAAACCGAAGTATTTAGAATACTCAGAAGGAGCAGAAAGACCTCATCCTTAATGCCACACATCCCCTTCACCATTGTTGACACCAGATTGATCCTGGAAAGATTTTTGAACATCGATGCAATAAGATCAGCTACAATTAATCCAATAGCCCTGTTGGTGTATCCCTTCAGCTTGATGACTTCATAGGCATTTCCAACCAATATTTTATGCACTTCTTTTTAATTTTCACTGTCATAGTCTGTCCCCATTTCTGAATTCAGGTCTTGGAGAAGGCCACACTTGCGTCACCATGTTCTCCCAGATTCCATCCATGGCAGCTGCTGAAATGAATGCCATGTTTTTCAGGCATAAAATAGTGAATTCTAGCAGAATCCAGGTTACAACCACTTTTAATCACAGGTGCTTGGACAATCCACTTAGTGCCCAAGTAGGTATGTTAGAATATTCACTGGGTTGGAAACCACAATTATGATGCAGTTGGGACTCTACTTGATGATTACTTAGGAATAATGAATTTGAAGACTTTAACATTTCTCTGCACCAGATGAACTCCTGCAGTTACCACCATAATCTCAGAATTGGCCATCACAGATTTCTCTTCATCCACTATTATTTTAGGTGTCTGAAGAAATAAACTTCCATGTTGCAGATCCCTCATTTCACCTTTGAGTTTATCTTCTAAAACATTCACATGGGCATGTTCATCTGTCAGGGACTTTCCTAGAATTCTGGTGGCACATATCATACCAACTTGTCCAACACAACTACAGTGATCTTATCATTTGTAACCATTGCCTCTTATTCTGCAACTAGTCCATTCAGCTTTCCCTTCAGGTTGCCTTCCTGAGCAAGAGAGAGAAGGCAGTCAAGACAGCCAGCACATGGAGGACAAGAAGTCGACTGCATTTGTTTCTCTCGGTGCAGGATCTGGCCCAACTGTATTTTTATGCACTATGAACAATCCAGAAGTAGAATAAAAATTCTATTTACAATAGCATATAAATGAATAAAATACTTAGAAATAAATTTAACTGAAGATGTACAACACTTGTATACAGAAAACAGCAAAGCATTGTTGAAACAAATTAAAGAAGAGCTGGTGAAATAGAAAGATATGCATGTTCATGGATTGGAAGACTTAATATTTGCTAAGCTGGCAA
Source organism: Echinops telfairi (assembly GCF_000313985.2). Lineage (NCBI taxonomy): Eukaryota > Metazoa > Chordata > Mammalia > Afrosoricida > Tenrecidae > Echinops > Echinops telfairi. Next base: position 8,573,264 of record NW_022109980.1, read on the forward strand.
TATTCTCCAAATTGATCTAGATAGACAACAGATTCCCTATCAAAATTCCAGCTTTAAAATAAAGCATAAATTAGCAAGCTGATCCTAAAAATGATATGTAAACACAAGGATCTCAGAATAGCCAAGACTATCCTGAAAATGAAGATCTAAGTTGGAGGATTCACATGTTCTAGTTCTAATTACTCGAAAGATAGAATAACCGAGGCAGTGTGCTACTGGTATTAAGGATAGGCATGCAGACCAATGGAATAGAGTTGAGATTCTAAAATAAGTCTATACATTTATCTTCAATTGACTTTGACAGGTATGCTAAAACCATTTATTTGGGAAAAGAATAGTCTCAAATAAATTGTGATGGGACAACTGGAAATCCACATACTACTGCTGTGCAACATATGCAGACAGTAACTCAAAATGTATCAAAGAGCTAAACCTATAAAACACTTAGAGAACTATAGATGTAAGTCTTCGTGATCTTGGATTAGGTTATAGTTCTTACATATAAATACCTAAAGCACAAGCAACATAAAAAAATGGGGACATTTGACATTATCTATATAAAAACTTTTGTGTTTCTAAGTCCATTATCAAATTAAGTGAAAAAGGAATCCACATATTAGGAGAAAATAATTTTAAATCATAATTTAGCGAGTCCTGGTGGCTAGTGGTTCCACATTCAGCTTTGATCCTCTTGGTCAGCGGTTTGAAACCACAAGCCACTTGAAGAAAAATGACAGAACTTTCTACTCTTATAAAGAGTTACAGTCTGAAAACTCACTAAAGCAGTTCTACTTTGCCATATAGGGTTGCTATGAATTGGAATCGACTCAATGGCAGTGAGTATGGTTTTGGTTGGGTCATCATTGTCATATCTAAAATACATAAATAATTCCTATAATACAATAAAATTAAAATGACTCAATATAAAATGGTTGCAAGTATTTGAATAGACATTTCTCAAAAGAAGATACACAAATGGCTAGTAGCCATAGAAAAAGATGCTCACCTCCATTAGTCATAGGGCAATGAGACACCACTTCACACCCAATAATAGAAAAGACAATAATAAGTGTAGGTGAAGATATGAAGTAATTGGATTCCTCATGCACTACTGTTTGGAATGAGAAATGCGGTGACTACTTTTTTTTAAAAGTTGGGCAAATGTTTTAACATAGAGGTAACTTATGATTCAGCATTTCTCTCCTAGGCTTGCACATACCCAAGTGAAATGAAAACATTATGACCACACAAGAAACAGTAGCCACATTGTTCATAAAATATCCAAAGTAAAAACAACTTGAATCTTCATCAGCTGATGAATAGATAAGCAAATGGGATATGGTTATACAGTGGCATATTGAATATTGAATGTAATATATTCAGCCATAAAAAGATGAAATTTGAAAACATTATATTTAATGAAAGAACCTAAACACAAAAGGCTGCATAATTGTATAATTCCATTTGTATGGAATATTCACAAAAGGAAAATCAATACATAGGGTGAATAGATGCATCACTGCCAGGGTCTATTAACAGAGGGGAGCGAGGAGAGCAATTCATAGGTACAGAGATGCTGCATGAGGTGGGGGAAATATTCTAGTATTAATGGTAATTCTTGCACAACTTTGTGAATATGCTAAAAACCACTGAATTGTGCCCCTTAAAGGGATCAATTCTATAGTTGTGGGGAAAAAAAAACCAATAGAGACAGGGAGGGATAGAGAGAGATGGAGAGAGGGAAAGTAGGATGGATAACATGCTTTATGAAATTTTATTGTTCTTGGTTCTGTAACTTTGCCATTGGATTATATATAGGACACAGATTTTGGCACTAAACACAGAGAGGTGGGTGAATGATTGCATGTGTAACTAATACATAACAGCATGTCCATTATGACTCTCCTAATACCTATAGACTCGCTGCTATCAAGTCGCCTCAGACTGATAGTGACCCTATAGAACAGAGTTGAATTTCCCTATAGGGTGTCAAGGGCTGTAAATATTTATGGAAGCAGGTGACCACCTTTGACTCCAGTGGAGTGACTCGTGCGTTCAAACCATTATTTTCGAGTTAGAGTCAAGGGCTTTAGCCATTGTACCACTAGGGCACCTTCAAGGCCTATATGAAATATACTGTTTATGCACTATTTTAGATATTTCATATTTCTGTCACTTTCCTATCATCCATAAATAATCAGTCATTATTTTTATTTCCTGATATGTCTCATACATCTAAAATGCCCAGCATTTTTCTACAGCAATATGAGGAATAATTCATATTACCTTATTTAGAATATATCCTGCTTGAATCATGAAAGAAGCAATTTAGCTTCTGATAAAGTGAGGGTGTGAGGTGGAAAGGAAAATGTTTGATATTTTCCCACTAATCACCCACTGCCACAGAGTTGATTGCGACTCAGAAGACAAATTAGAACTGCTCCATAGGCTTTCTGAGATTGCAAGTCTACAGAAGCCGATTGCTTCATCTTTCTCTCCAAGAGTGACTAGCGAGTTTAAACTCCTTCCTTTCACTTAGCAGCCTAATGCTTCACCCACTATGAGTTAACGTCAACTCCATGGCACCCAACAAAAACAAATTGGACAAAACAATAGCAATTGTTTTGTTCAGCCTTTGTTGGTATGTCTGTTTAAAAAGACAAACTGATACATATCAAACAACCTTCAAGAATGAATTTTAAAGTACTACATCTTGAGTTTTAATTTTTAATGTTTATTCCCTCCACCATCCTAAGTATAATACTAGAACAAAACACTAAACATCAAAATTTTAAATTTTGTTAGTTGCAATCTTCATGCTCAAAAATTCAAAATTCCAATTTAAGAAAGGTATATTGTAGGACTACACCAAGAAATCTTGTAGACTCCCAAGAATTGGACCCAGGTACTGTTTGGACATGGTAGAATTGAAACCAGAACCCCATAAACATAAGTTACATATCCTATCTTCATGGGCTATATTCTCCCATCTCCATTTCTATCTGTACATCCTACTCCATTGTCTAACTTTTCTCACCAGGTTTATTTTCTCATGTTGCTGGTTCACCATAGTTTCAACCTAACTATGTGAGACCTGGTTATTCAGTGGTTAGGTACTCAGCTACTAAACAAAGACCATCTCTTTGAGCCCACCAGCCACTCCACAGGAAAACTATTTAGCAATCTGTTTCATAAATATTTTAGGTCTTTGAAGCCCTGTGGGCCAGTTCTATTTTGTCCTACAAGGTCATGATGTATCCCAATGGACTCAACAACAGTGGGAGAAGGCTTTGACTTGTCCTGTAGTTGACTCTAGACCACAATTCATGTAATAATTTTGTTTTGAAGAACTCTCTTTTTAATTTCCCTATTTGTTCAGTGCATCGGTTCCAAATTCTAAGGGAAAATACTCCATTTGTTTGGCTTACATTGGTTTTGATGTCCATTTCTGATCCATTAAGTTAATGGCAATGGTTTGGGACCAAATGGTAAGGAAGCTTGTCTATTTGGAATGACTGGGTACAACAAATTCTCTGAGAAGAGCTTTTTAGCAAAGAAATAATGATTTGCCAGTCTAATATACTGATAAAATGGTTATTCTTAGATATTATACATACATAAATCATGATTGATTTTGGTAGCTTTCACAGAATCATTGCAATTAAGTCCCAGAGAGAACCTCTTCAATGTTCAAATTAGGAAACAAGAGTACAGATATCATGTGAGTTGTCTATGGTTACAGGGTTGCAAATTGCACAGCTCTGACTAGATCCCAGGCTACCCAATCAAATGCTCTTTATAATCTAAGTCACTGTAGTAAAAGAATTAGCAAAATATTCTGTTCATGCAGTTCTATTATTTTAAGTAGACAGTAACACAAATGAGACTGCAGACAAGAATGAATCATGAGAGCTATACAACATTTTTATTGTAAGTATTTAAATTTTTTTATAAAGAAATGTATTTTACTAAACACTTTTGTAGATTACCTTTTCAATCTTGGTTACTCTAGTCATGTTACTTCCGCCAAAATATGAACAAAAAATGTAGCCTCCTACACAATCTGTATAAATGATTGCAAATACTAGTATCTAAATGAATTTGTGTAATTATTTATCTGATAAGGTATTTTGGCACATGGTAATTCTGAAACCTATGAAAAGTAAATGGATTGATATTCCACTAGCGCAGACTTATATCTATGCATAAACAATAAAATAATAATGTACAAGGGAGCAACATGCAGTTAAAGCAAGCATAAAACAGATGTGCAATAAGTATGAGTTAATGGGCATTGAGACTATAATGTTGATGTATTTACATTTCCAATAAATTAGGCCCTCAACTATCCAGTTGTTTTGCATGTGACCAGCATACTTTCAAGTATAAAATACGACTTTCTCTTGTTTTAGCATTGTCTCTCCTCCGATAGGGAACATGCTAGTAGCATCAAAACTCTTTCCTAAAGAACCTGGCTTGACTGTACATTTTAGCCCTGACAACTGAATGTTTTGATTGTGCCAAGATGCTAACCTGTGACTTAAGAATATAGGCAACAAACTCTTTTGAGTTCACCAGTAAGTGGCAAAGAATTGCTCATGGAGTCTATTGACATTTTCCTTGCTACGTGTAATGGTTAAGCATTGGGCAACTAACTGCAAGGTCCATAGCTTGAAGCCACCAACTGCTCCTCAGGAGAAGGATGGAACATTTTATTCCTGTAGATTTACAGTTTCAGAAATCCATAGGGTCAGTTAGACCCTTCCTACAGTGCCTCTATGGGTCAGCACCGACTCATTGGCAGTGAGAGTTTATCATTGAAGCAATATTTGAGGAACAGACCTCAGAGTTTGCTTAGTAAGAAGCCTATAGTCTATAGGAGACTTTTTTTCTTTTTTTTAAAATTGAAATCATTTTATTGGGGGCTTGTACAACTCTCATTTTAATCCATATATACATCCATTGAGTTAAGCACATTTGTATATCTGTTGCCCCCATCATTTTCAAAACATTTGCTTTCCACTTGGGCTCTTAGAATCAGCTCCCTATTTTCCCCTCCCTCCCTGCTCCCCCTTCCCTCATGAACACGTGATAATTTATAAATTATTATTATTTTGTCATATCTTACACTATCCGGCGGCTCCCTTCACCCACTTTTCTGTTGTCCATCCCCCAGGGAGGAGGTTATATGTAGATCCTTGTAATCGGTTTCCCCTTTCTACCCCACCCTCCCTCTACCCTCCTGGTATTGCCACTCTCACCACTAGTCCTGAAGGGATCATCCGTCCTGGATTCCCTGTGTTTCCAGTTCCTATCTGTACCAGTGTACATTCTCTGGTCTAGCCAGATTTGTAAGGAAAAATTGGGATCATGATAGTGGGAGGGGGCAGGGGGAAGGTAGCATTTAGAAACTAGAAGAAAATTGTATGTTTCATCATTGCTACTCTGCACCTTGACTGGCTTGTCTCCTCCCCGTGACCGTTCGGTAAGAGGACGTCCTGTTGCCTACAGATGGGCTTTGTGTCCCCAGTTCGCACACCCCCTCATTCACAGTGATATGCTTTTTTGTTCTTTGATGCCTGATAC